>NC_057716.1:77524789-77552267 GCF_004010195.1 Chiloscyllium plagiosum | reverse complement strand
TTCTATCTCTCTCCTTTCCCCCCACTCCCAACATTCCCCCCAAGGTTTCAAGATACAACATTGGATTATTTAGTCACCCCAGAACCCTCATTTCTGAAATGAAAGAAAGTCAATCTCAATTCTGAGGGACTGCCTATAAAGGAGGAGAAGGATATATTGAGTTCTGCTAGGGTGAAGACCGGTGTAACTTTATGGGTCATGATAAAAGGTCATGGCAACCTTTTAAAGACATTTCCACTGGAAGTAGTTGCAATTCAGGGACTAAATAAAATCTTCCAGACAATAGAAAATCTATAAATTATTTTCTTTATTTAAATTTTTCAGCTACTGGAATAAAGGAAAAACAGTGCAAGACAAAGGTGATTTCAACACCGAACCGTGAAATAGCTTTACAAGTTGTGAGGTGACCTAGATTCTACCTGGTGTCTGGCTAATGATGTTATTATGGTATGACATAAGGTGAGTGTAAAGAGGTCACAGCAAGGCCCAAGTGCACTATGCCCATTAGAATGTGGCAGGTAGCTGACTACAGTGTGCTGTATTACAGAACCTGAACATTGATAAATGAGGAAATGATATATTATTAAGAACTTGACATTGAATACCAACACCCAAGAACACCAGGAAAGTAGCTCGTGTTACAAAATATTTACACAAAACATTGATTGTTAGTCCATACCAACTCATTATGCCACCTTATATAGCCTTCATTATAAACACTCGGGCACATGGATATTAGAAGTTCCAACTGAAAACCATGTCACAATTAGAGCTAGCATGAACTTCACACATTAACCTATTATAACAACAGTTCCCATTCATAATATAGAGGTCAGAGTGTCATATGTCTACCAACTTTGATCTTTGCATCTTGGAAAATGCAACAATGTGGTGATATTTAGTAGCTGAATCAAGGAATTCAATGGAAAGATTTTTGAGCTTTTGAAACCACTGCCCACATGCCATCCAAGTAGGAACCTGAACATGCAAAAGACATTTTTTATAAAATCTTAAAAAGTAAAAGGATAATATGTTTAATTAAAGATTAATGTAGTTGTGTCTTTGACAGAAACTGTTTTTCAAACTCACAGTGACATGTTGTCCCTTGACAACAGTACTTTACAATGTTGCATGTTTGTTTTGCCCCATGTCGTATTAATTCGCATCTAAATAATGTGACCTCAGAAATTCTGGTGGAATCAGTGATAAAAAAAAATTTAGGAAATAACAGGACAGGTGGATAAGGTGGTTGAGAAGTATATGAGATACTTGCATTTATAATTTCAGGCATTCAATAGAACAGCAAAAGGTTATGATGGAGCTGTATAAGAAGTTAGTTCAGCCATAGCTGGAGTACTGTGTGCCAGAGTAGGGAAGGATATGACTGCACCCTCTCTAAACATTCTCAAGGATATTCCCTGAGTTGAAGCATTTCAGTTATGAAGAGAAATGTGTCAGGCTGCGTTTGTTGTCTTTATAACAGATAAAGTTAAGGGAACTTATTTGAGATGTGTGGAATTATAAGGGCATAGATAGGATAGATGGAAAGAAACATTTCCCTTTAGTACAGGGATCAACAACCAGAGGCCATAGATTTAAGGCAGGAAATTTAGAGGGATTTAAGGAAGAATGTTTTCACCCAAAGGGAGGATGGATCTGGAACTCAGTCCTGAAAGAGTGGTAGAAGTACAAGCTATCACAACATTTAAGACTTATTTAGATGTCACTTGAAACACCATAGCACGCAAGTTTACAGGCCAATAGCTGGAAAGTGGAACCAGAGTAGAAAGGTTCTTGAAGACTGACACAAACATAATGAGTTGAAAGACTTTTTCTATGCTTTAAGATTCTTTAACTCTATGACATGAGACAAGGAAGTTGCAATGATGAGAATTTCAATTTTTGAGCCTCTTTCTTCATTGTTATTCTTCTCTAGGATGTGTAAATCACTGTCAATACTTAATTATCCATGGTTAATCTCCCTTAAACCAAGTGGCTTGATTAGCCATTGCAGAGGACACTTAAGGATCTATCACTGACAATGCAAGGAGGATCGATTTCCTTCTTAAGTATGTTAATGAATGAGATGGGATTTTATGAAAATGAATTGCAGTTTCATGGACAGCATTACTGAGTTTAGCTATACATTTGGTTCAGTGCTTGATATTAAATGTTGCCAGCTGCCATTATTGGTGTCATCACAGCACGAACCTGGCTCTCTGGATGATTCATTCTTGTGAGAGCGAATGTCATGTGAGCAAAAATTAATGAAAACGATTAGAAAGAGAAAAGACAATTAACAGAGGACGAGGCCAACTGAGTAAGTACAACAATCAGGAAGGATGAGGTGCTTAAACAAAATAGACTTGAAGAGGGGACCAAGTGGGAGCTTGGCAGTGTAGTGGAGCCGTGACTCATCACGCAAACCTCAGCTAAATGTTGATTTTAGGCATGTTCAGAGATGTCATGATACATTTCTTGGGTAGGTGAAAATTGAACCCAGGTCTTCTGGTTCCAAGGTAAGGACATAGCCACTGTTTGTAAAAGGGCCCTACATGTTACTATTATCCTTAGCATTCCAGTAGTAGCCTCGAGTCGTCTGTTCATCACCAAATATATTGCTGTTGCAAAACATGATCGAATTTTCCTTCTTAATGGAATTTAATTTACATTTGCAAATAGACAGTCTGATTGCCAAGCTCTAATGCTGTCTGAATGTAAAACAGAACATCAATCTAACAAGTTGCTTTAGGGTGCCTCTTTGTTGTCCATTTAAGCAGTAACTTCAGAAGTATTTGCATCAATAAATCATTAACCTGAGTTGGTAGACCTCTGTGCTCTGTTCTGTTAGTTATGCAAACCCAGTATCCCATATATCTATGTATTCTCACTGCATAAATATCCCTCTGTGTATGGGGTGTGCTGCACATCATTTATAAAAACATGTCATTAATGTTCCACAATGATATTGCATTAAAAAAAAACAGTAAAATGATTAATGTCTTTAATGTTCAGCAAATCATACATATCTCGGTGTTAAACTAAGCCATTAACTAGGCTTTCGAAAACCATTTGTCGATTTATTTTCCCTCCCACGCATTTTTAAAGATTATTTTAATGTGCTTCATTAGCTCCTCTTGTAGCAAGCAATTCTTTAAATTATCATGTGGGCAGATGACCATGTACCAACCCACTGCATATACTATATTGGGACTATCCAGAGTGTTTGTTAAACATGGTCACAAGTTGTTCTGCACACATCTCTGCCCACAGAAATGTGTTGTATCCAGTTGGTACTCCATAAACATTGATTTCTGATCTGGCCAGACACTAGGGGCATTAGCCCATTCTCCCACTTTAGGAAACTCCATTAGAGCTTTAATTATTAGACATTTGTGCACTGCTGAATCTTTGTAATTAACAGGATGTAACATTGCATCTGAAGATGCAGCATGAGTTATCAGTGTCTATGTCAGGACTTAACTGGGAAGATTTAATTCAAGCCTCAATTTGTTTGAAGTCAATGAATTAACCACATAGTGAAGTCAGGTCTGTAGATAACTGATGCCTTATGTACATGATCATCCATGACCAAAGCAAAGTGGAAGGACAGAAAGAAATGAACACAAGTTTTAACATTTTATGAATTGCCTTTTATTTTATATTTCCTTATGCATCTGAGAATTTGATAACTTTCTCATCAATTTTTTTTAAAAAATCTTGATTCATTTATAAACATTGGAATTTTGTACTGCCAATCGAGCATTTAACACTGTCAAATATTTGGCACTGCATTGGCATTCTCTAAATCATGCTGACTCTTTAACTTAGTGTGGGAAATGAGCTCCTGCCCTCAATCAGAACAAGATCATCTATCAGTCCTATTATGTTCTTTTGTAATACATCAACTGCTCATTCACCATGAATATAAAACTACTGCCTCTGCACAGAAAGGATTTTGTCTGTCTCATTTCTGTTAATATATAAAGTGAGTGCGATATTAAACATTGTTCGAGATAGTTCATTACAATATTAACAAAGCAGAGCCGCTCTCGTTTATAATAAAACAGCAAAAACAAATTTGTCATTCATGTAAGTATGACTCGTGTCACCCCCAATTTAAAAAAAACATTATCAGTGTGAAAATATTGATGTATGTACATAAGAAAAGCTTCCTTGTATTAGGCTGAAGTTTTAACAAGTGGTCCATTACAGTAATAAGATTCTTTACAAGATTTGTGGGGAAAGGGTGAGGTCAAGTTATTATATAGGGTGAGCAGTTGGATTAACTGTTTTGGGCTTAAGCGTAATAACCTTTGATCGACCAGCTCTGTTCAAAGATGACTAGCAGAGTTGGGCAGGACTTAATCTGACAATGGTGACCAAGAGGTCCTCAAGAACCATCTTTGGAAGGAAGATGGAGCACGTGTCAAGAGAAGACAACTCCTGAAATCTGGATGAAGGATGGCACTCTGGTTTATTTAGGTTTCACCATGGCCACTTGGCTCCTGATCTTGCTACAGTCTTAGACCAAGCATAGACAAAAGAACTGAACTCCAGAGGTGAAATGAGAATGACTACCTTTAAAGCCAATACAACATTTGTACAAGTATCCTTCACAAAACTGGAGTCAATGGGATTGGGGCAGAAACTCTCCACAGGCTGGAGTCATACCAAGAACAAAGGATGGTTGTGGTTGTTGAAAATCAACTAGCTCAATCCTAGGATGTCTCTACAGGACTTTCTCAGAGGAGGCGTAGCAGATGAAGTTTAATTTAGATGCAGTCAGTTCTGCTAAAATGCTTGTTTCTTGACGTGAATTGGCTATAATGCAATTGAGGAGTTTAGACCATTATTTGTAGAATGTGAACTTTCCTCATCCGCATTGGCTATAATGTGATTCCGGTCCCATCAGTTTAAATGATGCTGCTGTTATGCGATTTTCTTTTAATGCGGGAATCGCACGGGAATGTAGCTATTGTGTTATATCAGAACAGCCTGCAAATGTGAGGTGCTGCATTTTGGAAAGGCAAATCAGGGCAGGATTTATACACTTAATGGTAAGGTCCTGGGGAGTGTTGCTGAATAAAGTGACCTTGGAGTGCAGGTTCATAGTTCCATGCAAGAGGAGTTGCTGATAGTTAGGATAGTGAAGAAGGCGTACGGTATACTTGTGTTTATTGGTCAATACATTGAGTAAAGGAGTTGGGAAGTCATGTTGTGGCTGTACAGGACATTGGTTGGACCACTTTTGGAATACTGCATGCAATTCTGGTCTCCTGCAGAAAGGATGTTGTCAAATTTGAAAGGGTTCAGAAAAGATTTACAAGGATGTTGTCATGGTTAGAGGGTATGAGCAATAGGGAGAGACTGAATAAGCTAGGGTTGTTTTCCATGGAGTGTCAGAGGCTGAGAGATGGCTTTAAAAAGGCTTATAAAATCTTGAGGGGCATGGATTGGGTGAATAAACAAGGTCTTTTTCCCAGGGTGGGGGAAGTCCAGAACAAGAGGGTATAGATTTAAGATGAGAGGGGAAAGATTAAAAAAGGACCAGAGGGGCAACATATTCACACAGAGCGTGGTGCATGTAAGGAATGAGCTGCCAGAGGAAGTGATGGAGGTTGGTACAATTGCAACATTTGAAAGGCATCTGGATGGATATATGAATAGGAAAGATTTATAGGGATATGGGTGAAATGTTGAAAATGGCACTAGATATCTGGTCAACATGGACAAGTTGAACTGAAGGGTCTGTTTCCATGCTGTACAGCTCTCTGACTCTAGGAGTCTGTGAAGGGGGTTCTGATTGAAACTTACAGAATACAAAGAGGACTGGATAAAGTGGACACGGAGAAGGTGTTTTCACAAATAGAAGAGACTAGAGTGCATGAGAACAGATTCAGAGTGAAGAGACAACCCTTTAGGACTAAGATAAATAGAAATTTCTTCAGTTAGATGGTTATGAATCTGTGGAAATCATTGCTGCAGATGGCTGTGGAGGCCATATCATTGAATGTATTTAAGACTGAGATAGACAGGTTCTTGATTAGTAAAAGGATCAAGGGTTACGGGAAGAAAGTAGGAGAATGGTGGTTGATAAATATGTCAGCCATGATCAAATAGATGGTCCCAATGGTCTAATTCTGCTTCTGTATCTTATGGTCTCATGGTAATACACATACTCTATGCATTTTAATTGGGTTATAGAGTAAAAGAGAAGGGAGTTTGTGATGAAATCATATGACACTAGTTACAACTCAGCTGGGGTATTCTGTATCATTTTGGGCACCACATATAGGAAGGATGTGAATGCCTTGGAGACAGTGCAGAAGAGGTTTACATGATTGGTCCAGGGATGATACACTTATAAAAGGATGCAGTGGACACATATTTAAAGTTGAAAAGAGTGGCGCTGGAAAAGCACAGGCAGGATCCGAAGATCAGGAGAGTCAATGTTTTGGGCATAAGCCCTTCATCAAGAATGTGTAGGGGGAAGGGGATGAGAGATAAAAAGGGAAATGGGGGTGGGGCTGGGGGAAAGGTAGGTGGGAAGGCAATAGGTGGATGCATGTGGGGGTTAATTGCAATAGGTCAGTGGGAAGGGTGGAGTGGATAAATGGCAAGAAAGATGGACAGGTTAAGAGAGCAGTGCCAATTTGGAGGTTTGTATCTGGGATGAATTGGGGAAGGGGACATTTGGAAGGTAGAGATGTTAATATTGATGCTGTGTGGTTGAAGAATCCCAAGACAAGGTGAAGCGTTCTTCCTCCAGTTGGTGGATTTGATTTGGCAGTGGAAAAGGCCCAGAACTTGCATATCCCTGAGGAAGTGGAATGGGGAATTGAAGTAGTCGACCACAGGGTAGTGGGGTTGTTTGGTGTGTGTGTCTCAGGCATGTTCCTTTAAACACTCCACGAGTTGGCATCCTGTCTCCCCAATGTAGAGGAGACCACATTGAGAGCAACTGATGCAGTAGATGAGGTGCATAGAAGATCTCTGCTGCATGTGAAAAGATCTCTTTGGACCTTGGACTGAGGTGAAGGGGAGGTGTAGGCCCAGGTTTTACATTTCTTGTGATGGCAGGGGAAGGTGCTGGCAGTGGAGGGTGGGTTGGTGGGGGACATGAACTTAACGATGAAGTTGCAGAGCGAATAGATAATGTGCTATAATCCGAGATTAGTGGGGTGGAAGGTAAGGGCCGAAAGGTTCTATCCTTGTTGTGGTTGGAGGGGTGGGGTTCGAGGGCGGAAGTGCGGGAAGTGGATGAGATGCACTGGAATGTATTGTTGATCATGTGGGAGGGGGAGTTACGATCCCTGAAATAGGAGGACATCCGAGATGTCCTGGAGTGGAATTGCTCCTCCTGGAAGTAGATACAGTGGAGGAGGAGGAATTAGTAGTAAGGGATTGCTGGAGGTGTGTGGGCGGAGGTGTAGTCAAGGTAACTGGGGTTGAGTCATTGGGTTTGAAATAGATGCCTGTGTTGAGTCAGTCGCTGGAGATGGAGATGGAGAGATTCAATGTTTAACAAAAGAAAAAAAAGGTAAGGCGTGAAAGAACCTTTTCATGAAGTGGGTAGTTAGGGTCTGGGATGCACTTCCTAGAAGGGTGGTTGAAGTAGGTTCACTTGGGCCATTCAAGAGGTCATCAAATGATTAATTAAATACAAACCCTGTGTAGAGTTATGGAGAAAGGACAGGAGATTGGCAGTAAGTTAAAATGCTCAGGCAGCCAATGGAGGATTACCGACTGAAAGGTTTACTTCTGCACTGTAACAATTCTGTAATTCTGTAATTCTAAAAATTGGTAAAGCTGTGTGATCTGTGGTGCTTCTGGTGCACACTACAGGGCACCTGGACTGTGTGGGTTCAAGCAGGTCTTGATGATTGGCTGAAGGGGCAGCTACAAGGAGTGGAGTACAAGGCCTTTGTAGCATCATCTTCAGTGGTACTGTGCAAGAGAATCGCATTCAACATTTTTCTACCTATCAGCCTGAACCAAAGTTTGGAATTAACTCCCAATTCTCTCAAGTATCTCATTAAACATTCCTGTGCTTGATCATCCACAGTGACTGAATAACATGCATTGAAGTCTCCTCAGGGTTTCGGTGTATGTTAAGTCATAGAATACAGTAAACAGAATCTAACTTTACAATAAGTCTCTGTTCACATTGATTCCCCAAAGGGCAAGTCTTAATATTCTATGTGTATCAATGATAGCTGCAATAAAGTTATTGTGTAAAACAATATCCAGAGAAAAGAAATATCATCTTAATGTTAACTACTGCATGAATGAACTACTTGAGTGAAAATAGTCATGGAGAGAAAATAAGTAATTTCAAAATACATTTTAATCAGCAGAACATTCTCAAGCCTCATGGAATATGGCACTTAGCCCAAGGCATTGCAATTTAACTTTCTAAGCAAATATGAAATAGTGACTGAGGTGATGCAGCACAGTATAACTAATTTTAGAAATGAAAATGTTTGGATCAGTTGCCTGTCATCCTCTAAGTATATGTGTTCTGAGGACTGAACACAGATAGGAAATTTCCATATCTCTGGTGGTCTCTGCTGCTGTTGTTTCCATCACTGACATTTCTGTCTGTACTATAATGATGTTTGTTTTATTTTTTGTGGAGCCAGATATCAATAATGGCATACTTTCCAACAAGACCTTATTGAATCTTATTAGGACATCTATCTGGTATTAATGTGGGAAGTTAGTTTTCACCTACTGTTTTGTTTTAATCCCAACAATTGAATTCCCTCATCATTAATCTGGTCGTTCCAGTGAACTAGGAACGTATAATAACGCCCTAAAAAATAATTCAAACATATCATAACTTTTATTGAGAGGCACATTCAAACTCTGGAGATTAAATTGACAGCCTTCTTTAAATTCTGTTGCATGCAACGTAAGAATACAGCTAATGTTCAAAATATTGACCTCGCTCATGACATCCACATCCCATGAACAATTTAATTTCACTTCCTTGTTGCATTCTTGTTAGCATCATAAATGAAACACAGCATAAGCAATGCTCCTTTAGGAGTTATCTTTTTAAATAGTTTGCAGCAAGGGTTCAGCTTCTAGGCTTCTTTGGTATTGCTGTATTTATGGATTTCCCTACATTTAGTGAATATGTATTAAGGAATTACTTTTATTCCAGTCTTAGGAAAATGGCGTCCATGAACTGTCCTTTCAAGAACACACATGAAGCTTAACCCCATCTCGGTTAATGCAGTTCACTTGATTGGCACTACATCCCATAAACATCTACACCTTCCACCACTGATGCTCAGTAACAGCATTGTGTACCTTTTACAAAATGCTCTGCACAAATACACAAAGGTTCCTTAGATAGCACCTTCCAAGTCCACAAATACTTCCATCTAGAAGGGCAAAGACAATAGATACATAAGAACATCACTGACAAGTTCCCCTCCAAAACACTTACCATCCTGACTTGGAAATATGTCACTCTTTCTTTACTGTAGCAGGGTCAAAATCCTAGAACTCAGTCCCTAATGGCATTGTGAGTCTGTAGACAGCATATGGACTGCAGCAGTTCAAGAAAGCAGCTCACTAACACCTTCTCAACCCTGAGCAAATGGACAACAAATGTTGACAGCCAGTGACACCAAACCTTATAAATGAATAAAAGAAATTTTTTTTTCCATATATCTTTCACCACTTCTGTAGGTCTGCTAGTCTTCATTGAAAACATATGATATCTTGGTCATCATATAAGTACTTTGCCTATATGTTCAATATTATCAATTTTCCACATCAGTCATTTCAATTTATTCATGTGTAATAATGCTACTCCTTTAACAAAGTTATGTTGTCTTTAATTTTTTCCCCAGAGCTGTCGTAAAGACATAGGTTTGACAGGTTTTAGGGCCAATTTTATTATAGCTAACAGATACTGCCCCAGGCAAAAGGCTTTCAGGTTTAAAGAAAAACACATGTACAATGAAAGGGGAGTGGCCAGTTCTCCCAGTTCAGCTTTTTTATGGTTTGGTTTTGGTTTTAACAAGCAGTCAGTTGTGAAGCTGCTGGAACCAAAGAAGCAGTTCCATGTCGATCTTCCCTCTCTC
This sequence comes from Chiloscyllium plagiosum, assembly GCF_004010195.1. Lineage (NCBI taxonomy): Eukaryota > Metazoa > Chordata > Chondrichthyes > Orectolobiformes > Hemiscylliidae > Chiloscyllium > Chiloscyllium plagiosum. Next base: position 77,542,164 of record NC_057716.1, on the reverse strand, counting down.
TGATATCTCTCTTGTAAGACCCTGTGATAGACTTTTCATTTTATTGCAAAGGGGTGTTTATGGGGATTGTTACAAGTATTTGGAACAGCATCATTAAATTGAGATAATTTGTTTAATAGATTAAGTTATTCTGTATTTTGTTCTCTTTTGTTTGTGCTTTGTTTGGTAAGCTTGCAAATAAATTCTGTTTTGTTTAAAACAAAGTGGTTGGGCCAGCTGTATCACTCCTGGAGTATCCATTTTACGCCTACTTGAAACAACCAGCAAAGTTAGGGTCCTGGTTACAGTCCTGAAATGCTTTGAAGGGGTCTGGCTTGATCCATAACACATGAGTTTTTTTTTTATTTGACTTATCTTTTCATTATAAAGTCAATTAATTTCCTCTGGATGGAATCAACCTGCAAAACATGTGTTTTTGCATCATTAGTGGATAGATGGTTCCATATTGTTGCAATGTGAAGTGCTCACTTTGAAGATTAATTCATAAATTTGCATTTCTATTGCGTCCATAATACTATAGTGAAATTACAATGAATCAAATTCAGGTAACCTAAATGTCCGTTGGTGTCAAAGTTATCAGCCATTCCTGTGGAATGGGAAATCCAATGGGCAGATGCCCACAATAAGTCAAAATGCCAACTACTAACTCCATGTCAACTGAACTGTGCAAGCTTGTCATGTGATTACATCCAACAATCTGAGGGCAGTTCAGCTGCACCACATTCAAAATTGCAATCTGTCTGTGAAGTCCTCCAAATATGGCTAAACCTGCGTGAAAGTTAAAAGTGGTATTGAATCATGGAATCATGGAATTATACAATGCAGAAAAGGCCCTTCAGCCCATCAAGTCAGCACTGAGATGTAAAAACACCTGGTCTTCAACTTATGGCACGTGGTCCATTATCTTGAATAGTAAGAAATGCCAAGTGTTCATCCCGGTATTTTTTAAGGTATGTGAGGCAACCCGCCTCTCCAATCACCCCCAGGCAGCACATTCCAGGCCATTACCAGTCTCTGGATAAAAAAGATATCACTCATGTCTCCTGCTCCTCACCCTGAACTTGTGTGCCCTCGTGACTGACCCTTCAACTCAGGGGAACAGCTGCTCCTTATCTACACTCTCTATGCCCCTCATAATCTTGCACACCTCAATCAGATCACCCCTCAGTCTTTTCTTCTCCAATGAAAACAACTCAAACCTATCCAACCTTTCCTCATAACTTAAATTTTCTAACCCGGGCAGCATCCTGGTGAATCTCCTCGGCATCCTTTCCAGTGCAATCACATCCTTCCTGTAATGTAGTGACTAGAACTGAACACAGTACTCAAACTGTGATCTCACCGAAGTTCTGTACAACTTCAACATGACTTCCCTGCTTTTGTAATCTATGCTTTGATTGATAAAGGCAGCAGTCCAATATGCCTTTTTCACCACCCTACTGATACTTTGTACCACCTTCAGAGATCCATGGACAAACACTCCAATGTCCCTTCATTCTACAGAGCGTGCATAGTGTCATGTATTCATTGAATACTTCATCGATTGGAGATAATGTGAAGTTGATAATGACAAGAGGAAAACCCTGAATAGTAAAAACTAGATAGCATAAAAGAATGGGAGATGCGACTATCCAGTTAACAATCATTCTGAAGCACAAGGCAAAATTTTTAGAATCATTTAACAAGCAATGAAGATGAAAATGGGTTGAAGAGTCACTGTGAATATGATTCAAGGCATCTCAAGCAGAGAATGCTCTCATCTCTGGTCTAATTCTGAAGGACAATGGAATTTCTTATGACACAGACACAGACAGCTGAACCAAATCAGACTTTCTACCTCTGTATTCACAACACAATGAAATTAAAATCTATAAAGACTCTCAAACTTGATCCTGATTGTTTCTCACCAGACTTTTGAATAACCAATCCCAGACTCTGCAAATATTCAATTCCAGGCATGGGTCTGTACCTTAAACAAAGGATCTAGTAATGTATTAAAAATACAGTGATTTTACCAAAGCAAAAAATAAAACATAAAGTAATCTAGTTCATCTTATTTTCCCCTATACTATAAATCTAAAAGCTTTTGATTTTGGCCTCATGCACACAGCAGACAGACAAACAAACAAACACAGTTAAGAGATAGATGAAAGAACTTAACAAGACTAACCAGATTGCTTAAGTTGTTTTCATGTTGCATTGCTCCACAGGCATAGATGGTGATTTCATTAGTAATTTTCTGAAGGTGTCAATCAGGCTCACATTATCGTTCGCTCAGATAAAAGCAGTACTACTTATAACTTACAACAGCCAGATTCTTCTCTCTACAGAAAATACAGTCCAAACCCCAATTCAAACACTGACCATTCCCTGTCAGACTGATCATCTCCTCCACAAGGTCCCAGTTACCATTCATTGCTTGCGCTCTGCTTGATAGGGAGTTTTCCAGACTTGCTTGAACCTGTTCCCAGGTACAGACCTCGTTAATAGCCAACTTCTGCTATCTTTTTAAATATAATGCTCTTCACATGAAATATCTGCCGAATCTTTTGATCAGGAACAAACCTGCTATTAACTTCTAAGCCTGACCTTACACATTAGCAAAAGCTCTCTGGTCTGTTTTCCTTTTAACATAAGCTGTATACCACAGTCCAAAAGTTATCTTTAGCTCACAGTTCCCAGTTCCCAGCTCCAAACCAAACTTGATAAAAGAATAAATAAAAATAATGAAAAAAATCAGTGAGGGTTCTAATAAGCTAGCCAGGCAAATAACCTTGGTCAGGAAGTGTTTATCATCAGTGAGAGAGCAAAGCACAGCACCCATTTTCCTTCATTTCCTTTAGTTTTGATTGCATTTATAACTTCAGCATTATCTTCAGTTTTCTTTCTTTTAATTAAGAATATCTTAGACTATTAATTTGTCTTGAAAAAAACTTATATCCCCATCAAAAACAAATTAACTCTGTATTCTTGTTGTTCAAAACCCTACACAGAGATTTGTATAACTGTTTGCGTTCAAAGAAACTGATGCTCCTGATTATTTGAGACTATCTGAGGTCGCTGATGTCATAAGCTGTTGTCTGGTTGTTTGATTAATTTTCCTCATGTCTGCCACCAAGATAGAAATCTTCTTTCGAGAGGACCATTGCTGCTAATCATGATGTAATTTTGCCTCCAGACAGTTGTTCTCCCTGAAGTCACAAAGCTTCTGTCATCTTCTTTAATTTAATAAACTGAGTGTGGATATTATGGTGTTGAAAAATCCTACAGATATCTGTTAAAACCAACAATTATAGACAAATATTATGTTATTCAGTCACATCACTCTCTTGATTAATATGAAGATAAATTTACACAGAGATGAATTTGAATTCAACAAAAAAAATCTAGAATGAAATATCTACTGATGACCATAAAACTATTGCTAATTATTGAAAAAACCTATCTGTGTCACTCATGTTCTTCAGGGAAGAAAATCTGCCATCCCTACATGGTCTGGTATGTATGTGACTCCAGGGCTACAACAATATGATTGACTCTCAAATGCTCTCCAAAATGGCCTGACAAGCCAATCCATAGTATCAGTCGGCAATGAAGTCTCAACAAAGAAATTAAATCAGATGGACAACCTAGCACTGACTTAGGGACCTGAAAAGACAATGATAGAACAGCGCTGTCAACCCTGCTTACTAATGTCTGGAGGCTTAGTGTGAAAATTGAGTGAATCATACCTTCCAACAGTGTCCCAGACACAACCATTAGCATCCCTGGATATTTCCTGTCCCATCAGCAGGACAGACACAGCAGAGGTGGTGGCACAATGGTATACATTTGGGAGAGAGTTGCATTGGGAATTCTCAATATTTAATCTGGGCCTCATGAAGTCTCATGGCTTTATGTTAGACATGGGCATGAAGCCATCTGCTGGCTACTGCCCTCGCTTAGCTGCTGAAATAGTTCTCCTTCATATTAAACAACACTTGAAGGGAGCAATGAGGCAAGGATGCAAAATGTACTCTGGGTGGGGAATTTTAATGACCACTACCAGAAGCGGCTTGACAGCAGAACAACTACTGATCAAAGCTGTTGGACTGGGTTTGCCGCAGGTGGTAATGAAACCAACAACAGTATTGGTAAGAATGACCACCTCGCAGTCTTTGTAGAGATGAAGTCCCACCATCAAGTGCAGCAGAACTATAGTCCAGCACAACCTGCAACCTCATGACCCAGCATATCCCCCACTCAATCATTACCATTAAGCCAGGGGATCAACCCTAGTTCAATGGACAGTGAATAGTGCATGATTGGAGAGGTGCTGGAAAAGCAAAGAAGGTCAGGCAGCACTCACTCCAGCATCAATGCTCAATAGCAGCAGTATGTATTATCCAGAAGATGCACTGTAGACATTCACCAAAGATCCTTAGCTAGCACCTTGCAAACCCATGACCACTTCCATCTAGAAGAACAAGGACCATGGATACATGGGAACACCATGCAAGTTCTCTTCCAAGGCCACTCGCTATCCAGACTTAGAAATATATTACAGTTGCTGAGTCAAACACCTCAAATTCCCTCGCCAAGAGCATTGTGAGTCTATCTACAGTACATGGACTTCAATGGTTTAAGAAGGCAACTCACCACTACTTTGTCAAGAGAAACTATGGACTGGCAATAATTGCTGGCCATCCAGCAATGCTTGTGTCCCATGAGTGAATACAAAAAAAAAGTAACATGCTTCCCATAGCATGTCATGCTTGAAATGATCCCTGGTAAGGTGGAGTGTCAGACTTCTGTACCCTTAGTCCTATGCAATGATACAGTGATGATATTATGAGGATATGTCTTAATGGTATACTGACATACTTGTCTTGAGACAGAATACAATAGGTTTAAGCAAGGTACATCAGCATACTGAGAGGAATGGGAGGAGGGTGACTCAATAAAACTAATAGACATACTCTTTTGTGGAAGGCCAACATGGAAATGCCAACAGAAAGAACTATGGAAACTGACATGAAGGGAGTACTCCACAGCTCAATTTCAAATGGTGCTATGAAATATTTTATATTCATAGGGTAGATGGTGCATCAGTTTGATGTTTTGACCAAATGTTTTGCTTCTCCAATAGCTCAGCTCTCCCTCAGTGCTACAATGGGGCAAACAGCCAGTGATTTGCACTCAAGTCGCCTGAGTGATCTTTTGATTAGAAAAGTAGAATGCTATCAACAGAACTATAGCTGATACCAGATGCTCGGTCATTGCTAGTTGCAGCTGTTTTCTTCACAAGACAAAAATGTTCTCAAATGGCACATCAAAGGGTGTCTTAATTAATAAGCTAAAGGATATATGTTCTTTTAGATGTAATAGTATACAGCAGAATTCCAGAAAAGAGCAACTGTACTTCAGATCCAACAGCTACCATTTCAGCATACAATTAATATGGATGATTAGTGCCACTACATTTCCAGACATTACCAATCTAATAATTTTGGAAAGGGTATGAGTTGAATTAATGAATAATAAACAAGTGGTAGTGCAGAAAGTCACAGTTGAAGATAAGAAGCTTTATTAAAAATGACAATACAGGTCAAGTCTCTCAATCAAGCTGCTGCCTTCAATTATAATCACTTGTATATGTAACAATGTAAGTTGTTTAGAAATAATATTTAAATTCTCTGGAGCTGTCCTCTTCCTTTACGTTCTTGACATTCACAAGTTTCACTGGGATTCTTAGGCAGTTCCCCAGAGATCAGGCAACTTGATAAAGTTGTCTGTAATTATGCTGTTCAGTTTTGAAATAAATCTATTTTATTTTGGAGCAACACCTGAACTAGTTTAGCGAATGATTCACTGAGTCATGCAATGTCAAAGATAACTAGTGACTGAGTTGTTTTTTCCCACTTGGGACAGCATGACTGAATCTGCCTTACACCTATACATACACAAATGATGTTGGTTGAGGACAAGATCAGTTGGGTGTGACACTCCAAATCAATGCCCTGTGAGTTGTTATCATCAAGGATCTAACTAATGGATACTGTACGGCAAATGTCATCTGCAGAACCATAGGCTGAATTTATAAACCACAAAACTGATGGACCTCCTCACATCTGCTTAAGTAAAATAAAGTGTGAATATGTTAATTTTGTAATCTAATCTCTGATAACTTGAGAGGCAAACAGATGCAGAAACCTGAAGCAATTACTCGCTTTTGAGAAAACTGTAATTAACAAGCTCACAGCATCTGTGAAGAGAAATCAAAATTAATGTTTTGGGTCCAGTTATCCCTACTCAGAACTGAGCAGTTCTGAAGAAATGTAACTGACCTCCTGAGCTTTTCCAGCAACTTCTGTTTTTGTTTCTGATTTACAACATCCACAGTTCTATCGGTTTTTGTAATTAACAAACTGTTGAGCTTATTTAAAAAGATACAGTTTACTACAATTTTGTGTGGTCCATTTCATTCTCCACTATAAAGGAAAATCATTAGGAGGAGGTTACAATGGGGATGCAAAGGCAAACAAAAATGTCCTCAAATGGCGCCATGTAGTAGGAGGGTCAGCTTCTGAAGGTGACAACTTTTGTCTGTTTTGTATAGATTAGCAAAACAATTAAGGACAATGTGAGAGAATAGGGAACCTTTAAATTGGTGATTTATAATGACTTCCAGTTTACAGCCTAATGTCTCTCCTGTTGGGCATCCCACCCTAGACGTCCAGTTTTGTACGGTCAATGTTAATTGCTGATTTTCACATTGGTCAACTGCTACTTTGCCGACCGACACTTGATTTATCAGGCTGAAACAATAGCCAGCAGATCACACACACCCCAGTCCACCTCCTTATCCTGGCAGAACTGTAAAGTCCAGCCCAGTTTTCAGAGTGTGGGAAAGGGTAGAAAATTCACAAACATTAAAAGAAATGTAATTTCACATTCTGACTTTTCATTCCATTGAACTGCCTTAGACAGTGATCTAATCAACAGAAACAAACAGGTTAGGAGTTTGGTGTCGGGTAGCGTTGGTAGATAGTTGTGTACAGTGAGGTTTGGCAGTTTTGAAGAAGGGTCAATAGACTCAAAACATTAACTCTGTTTCTTCTCCACAGATGTTGTCTGACGTGCTGAGATTTTCCAGCAATTTCTATTTTTGTGTGTTTCAAATCTCTGCCATCTGCAGTTCTTTGTTTTATTTTGAGGATTGGCAATGTGACATCATCATTAGCATTTCTTGAGACATAGGCCAAAAGCTTTCAGAGAGTGAGAGGAGTTAGGCATAAATATGATGAAGAGAGAAAACAGTTTTAAATAGTTGTGGCAGTTATGAAGTGATGTAGTATAGGTCAGGCAGAAGAGTTGTTAAGGAGGACAGTGAAGCAACAAATAAATACAAATGAGTAAGCATGGTAATCATGGAGTTGAGGCAGTGCTATGGGGGGGTTGAGGGATTTATTTGAATGTTTGGAAGTTATCTGAGAGGTCAGGCTGGAATAAACGGTTTGGAATATTGACAAGGTCTGTTAGGCAGTAGTCAGTGTGCTGGCGATACAGTCAGAATGGAATCAAGGGATCAAGAATAGAGTTGGGGGTCAGTCTGATTGACTAAACTGTAAACCATGAAGTTTATATTGTTAACATTTACTGGGTAACTATTCGAGCAAGCACCCTGGAATTGCCCAAAGTCTCTGACTCTAGCTCAGAATCAATTACTTTTGTACATGGTCCAAGACAATAGGAGAATTAGCCATTCAAACTTCCGAGACAATTTCCAGGCAGGTCAATGCATCAGGATTTCTGGGGGTCTGACCATACATCTTTATGATTTGGAGATGCTGGTGTCGGACTGGGGTGTACAAAGTTAAAAATCACACAACACCAGGTTATAGTCCAACAGGTTTATTTGGAAGCACTGGCTTTTGGAGCGCTGCTCCTTCATTAGGTGGTTGTGGAGTGTAAGATCATATGACACAGAATTTATAACAAAGGTTTACAGTGTTATGTAACTGAAATTATATATTGAAAATGACCTGGATTGTTTGTTAAGAATGAACATGTTGATTTCAGTTCTTTCATATATAAATCGCAGAACTTTTTAAAAGTTACATTCTCAAGGGAACTTTAATAATTAGTGTCATGTCAGCCCAGATAATGCATTGAAGGCATGAGCTGCCCTGTGTGAGACTGTCTGTGCCACAATGGTCAGACTGATTTGGAGATGCCGGTGTTGGACTGGGGTGTACAAAGTTAAAAATCACACAACACCAGGTTATAGTCCAACAGGTTTAATTGGAATCACACTAGCTTTCGGAGCGCTGCTCCTTCATCAGGCACTGCCACCTGATGAAGGAGCGACGCTCCAAAAGCTAGTGTGCTATAACCTGGTGTTATAGGACTATAATCTGGTGTTGTGTGATTTTTAACCAATTGTTACAGTTTGTGGGCGGCACGGTGGCACAGTGGTTAGCACTGCTGCCTCACAGCGCCAGAGACCCGGGTTCAATTCCCGCCTCAGGCAACTGACTGTGTGGAGTTTGCACGTTCTCCCCATGTCTGCGTGGGTTTCCTCCGGGTGCTCCGGTTTCCTCCCACAGTCACAAAGATGTGCAGGTTAGGTGAATTGGCCATGCTAAATTACCTGTAGTATTAGGTAAGGGGTAAATGTAAATATAGGGGTATGGGTGGGTTGCGCGTCGGTGTGGACTTGTTGGGCCGAAGGGCCTGTTTCCACACTGTAATGTAATCTAAACTAATCTTAACCTGAGAATGTAACTTTTAGAAAAAAGTTTTGTGATTTACATATGAAAGAAATGAAACTATCATGGTCATTTTAACAGATGAAAAACTCAACAAACAATCAAGGTATTTTTCAATGTATAATTTCAGTTACATCACACTGTAAACTTTTGCTATAAATTCTGTGTCTTACAATTGTGTCCTCCACAACCACCTGATGAAGGAGCAGCGCTCCGAAAGCTAGTGCTTCCAATTAAACCTGTTGGACTATAACCTAGTGTTGTGTGATTTTTAACAATGTTAGACTGGTTCTAACCTTAAAAAAATGGATTTACAGAATCTTACATGGATTCATGCAGGTTTTTGAGCAAAATAACTTGCAGAATTACATTTTATTTTGCTCAAAAACCTGCATGAATCCATATAACATTCTGTAAATCTGTTTTTTAGATTAGAATCAGTCTAACCATTGTGGCACAGACAGCCTCACACAGGGCAGTTCACACCTTCAATGCCATTATCTGGGCTGACATGACACTAATTATTAAAGTTCACTTGAGAATGTAACTTTTAAATGTTCTGCAATTTATATATGAAAGAACTGAAACCAACATGGTCATTCTAAAAAATGAGAGACTTAACAAACAATCCAGGTCATTTTCAATATATAATTTCAGTTACATCACACTGTAAACCTTTGCTATAAATTCTGTGTCTTTTTATCTTATACTCCACAACCACTTGATGAAGGAGCAGCACTCCGAAAGCCAGTGCTTCCAAATAAACCTGTTGGACTATAACCTGGTGTTGTGTGATTTTTAACTTCATGCACCTTTAGTTATACTTTTAGAATCCAACAGTCTGTGGATTAGATAATTTGGGCCAATAATTGTGTTAACAAAGATCATAGTTTTATTATGTTGTTTACAAAGGTTTCCAAAGGATTTATTTAAAATCTTGAAATGTATATGAAGTGCTGAGTGTGCTCCTTGTCATCTGCTCCTTTTGATCAGCAGTGACATGTGTCCATAGAATTATTGATAGAGACATAGGAACTAGGAGCAGGAGTAGGCCTTTGGTCTGTTCTGTCATTTGACGTGCTCATGGCTGAGCCTCTATCTCAATGCCATCTTCCTGCTTTTCCCCTTGATCCCTTTCAAATCTAAAAATGTGTCTATCTCCTCCTTGGATATACTCAATGCTCCCAGAGCCTTCTGTGGTTGAGATTTCCACATAGTCATTGCCTTTTGAATGAAGAATTGTTTCCTCAGCTCAGTCCTAAATTGCCTCATCCATATTCTGAGAATGTGTCCCCTGGTTCTAGACTTCCCAACTGATGGAAAAATCCTGCATTTAGTCTGTCCAGCCATGTTAGAATTCTATGCATTTCAATCCAATTCACCTTCTAAACTCTGTTGAATCCTGACCCAGTCAAATCAATCTCTCATCAGAAAACAGCCCTTTCATCCTGGTATTATCCTTGTGAACCTCCACTGCACTCCTTTCATGACAGATGTATCCTATCTTGGGACCTGAGACCAAAATTACACACAATACTCCAGCTGTGATCCCACTGAGGCCCTGGATAATATGCCTATTTATGAAATCAAATTCTCTTACAATATTAAGGGTAAGTAAACAATTTGCCTGTTTAATTGCTTTTGACGTGCGCCTTTCTACTTTAATTCACTGGTGAACAAGGACACCAGATCCCTTCAATAAAAGCAAAATACTGCAGATGCAGGAAATCCAAACAGAGGAAATGCTGGAGAAATTCAGCTGGTCTGGCATCATCTGTGGAGAGAGAAATAGAGTTAATGATTGAATCCAGTATGCCTCTTAGTCATAAAGTCACAGAATCATGCAGCCATACAGTCTTACAGTTCAGAAACAGACCTTCAGTCCAAACAGTTCATGCCAAACGTAATCCCAAACTAAACTAGTTCCACCTGCCTGCTCCTGGCCCACATCCTCCAAATATTACTAACTCATCTACTTATCTAAGTGACTTTTAAACATTGCAGCTGTGCCCACATCCATCACTTCCTCAGGAAGTTCGTCCCACATATGAACCTATTGGACTATAACCTGGTATTGTGTGATTTTTAACAATTGATATAGGCAAGTGCCTTGTATACCTTCTTAACTACTTTGTTAAACAGTCCTGCTGCATTCAGAATTCTGTGGACAACCACCCCAGAATTCCTCTGTCCCTTGGAGCATTCTAGCGTCCTGCTATTTATTGAATACTTCTTGTTTCTTCCGAAGTGCGTGACCTCATACTTTTCAGGGTTAGATTCCATCTGTCACTGATTGCCTATCTGACCAATCTGTCAATATAATCCTATAACCTACAACTTTCTTCCTCACTCTTAACCACCCTATAATTTTTTATGTCATCTGCAAATTTACTTATCATTCACCTTCACATTGACATCTATATCATTCGTTTATATCAAAAACAATATCTGCTGCTTTGCCACCTTCTTAACAATGTCAATTTTACTGACGACAAATTTTCCACGCAACCAAATGGCAGGAGTCAGCTGCAAGACCACCAGAAGGGCTCGAACAACCAGAAATTACTGACCATGTGCATTGTGAGGAAGCTCACATCAGCACCAGCTTTGCCAAGGCAACAGGCAGAGCACCTCATAGTAGTCGAAAACTAGGAAGCTTTCTTTTCAGGAACCACCATGAGTTGACCTGAACTGACTGAAGGTTTGAAGAACAATTGTATAGACTAATTAGTAAAGTTAGCTCATATGGAATTTAAGGTAAGCTTACCATTTGGATACATAATTGACTTAATAGCAGGAGACGGAGAGTCATGATAGAAGGTTGATTTTCAGACTGGAGGCCTGTCACCAGCAGTGTTTCACAGGGAATGATTCTGGCTTCTCTTTTGTTTGTCATTTATATAAATGATTTGGATGATAATATAGAAGGCTTGGTTAGTATGTTTACTGATTACATGAAAATTGATAGTATGGTGGACAGTGAAGAAAATTATCGCAGATTACAAAGAGATCTTAATCAACTGGGTTAATGGCTAAGGAGTGGCAGATGGAATTCAATCTGGATAAATGTGAGGCATAACATCTTGGTGCAACAAACAGGGGCAGGACTTATACAATTAATGATAATGCCTTGTGTAGTGCTGTAGAAGAGAGAGACCCATGAGTTAAAGCACATAATTCTTTGAAGTTTGTGTCACACATAGGGTGGTTTAAAAGGTGTTTGGCAAGCTTTCCTTCATTGCTCAGTTCTTTGAGTATAGGAGTTGGGATGTCATGGTGAGGCCACTTTTAGAGTACTGTGTGTAGTTCCAGTTGCTCTGTTATAGGAAGGATATTATTAAACTAGAGAGGGTTTAAAAGTGATTTCCCAGGATGTTGCCGAATATGGAAGGTTGTAGTTAAAAGGCATGGCTGGATAGGCTGGGACTTATTTCACTGGAGCAGAGGAGGTTGACGGGTGACCTTATAGAGGTTTATAAAATCATGAAGGGCATAAATAGGGTGAATGGTCAGTGTATTTTCCCTAGGATGGGGTATTTCAAGACAAGGGAGCATTTTTGAAGGTGAGAGGAGAAGGGTTTAAAAAAAGACATGAGGGACTTTTTTTTTTACACAGAGCGCTACTCATTTCTGAAAGCTAGTGCTTCCAAATAAATCTGTTGGACTATGACCTGGTGGTGTGTGATTTTTAACTTTCTCCACCCCAGTCCAACACTGGCACCTCCACATCATATTTATCAATTGTGGCATAGATTATAACAACAGGGAAGTTATGTCAGAACTGTACAAAACTTTGGTTAATCCATGCTTGTACTTGTGAAAGATAGAAGATAAGAATGTTTAGGAGAATTATTCCCTTCCATGGTAGATTCTGCAGTAATCGACTTCTCCTATTACAAAAGATAAAGGGTTTAGGACTAGACATCAGTCAGTGGCAGTCTTGAGAATGCAGCTGAAGGTGGTGCAGTATGGTGCTCTGAGGCAACAATTATTTGAAATATGCATTAATTACTTGGATAACAAAGTAAATGTACTATTACAAGTTTGCAGATGATTGAAAAATAGGTTGGAGCGCATGTCGTGAGGATGAAGGGTTCTGAAGATGTCTATCAAAATGCTAACTCTGTTTCTCGCTCCACAGATGCTGCCAGATGTCCTAAATTTCTCCAGTATTCTCTGCATTTGTTATATCTCTAACACAATGTTATGGTTCTGTTCGCCGAGCTGGGAATTTGGGTTGCAGATGTTTCGTCCCCTGTCTAGGTGACATCCTCAGTGCTAGGGAGCCTCCTGTGAAGCGCTTCTGTGATGTTTCCTCCGGCACTTATAGTGGTTTGTCTCTGCCGCTTCCGGTTGTCAGTTCCAGCTGTCCGCTGCAGTGGTCGGTATATTGGGTCCAGGTCGATGTGCTTATTGATTGAATCTGTGGATGAGTGCCATGCCTCTAGGAAGGACCTGATACCCAGCATGAACAAAACCAATGTAGTGTACAAAATCCCATGCAAGGACTGCACAAAGCACTACATAGGACAAACAGGAAGACAGCTAACGATCCGCATCCATGAACACCAACTAGCCACGAAACGACACAACCAGCTATCCTTAGTAGCCACACACGCAGATGACAAGCAACATGAGTTTGACTGGGACAACACTAATATTATAGGACAAGCCAAACAGAGAACAGTCATGGAATTCCTAGAGGCATGGCACTCATCCACAGATTCAATCAATAAACACATCGACCTGGATCCAATATACCGACCACTGCAATGGACAGCTGGAACTGACAACCGGAAGCAGCAGAGACAAACCACTATAAATGCCGGAGGAAACATCACAGAAGCGCTTCACGGGAGGCTCCCAAGCACTAAGGATGTCACCTAGACAGGAGACGAAACGTCTGCAACACAAATTCCCAGCTCGGCGAACAGAACCACAACAACAAGCACCCGAGCTACAAATCTTCTCACAAACTTTGAACTCTAACACAATATTTGATTTACAGCCTGTTCTGCTATAACACAGAAGTTGTGTTCACATGCCACCTTGTGCTACAGAAAATTGTGCAATAGAAATAATGAAGCGGATGGGAAAAACAGGGTTGGGGTGAATGACCAAAAATATCAGTAAAATTCAAAACAAAAATAGTAGTTAGCCTAACACAAACAATCGCACAGTCTAATTAAGTGTTAAAATCATATATTTTAATGAAATAATACAATAAATCTTAACACTTGAAGGGATTTCTTGAGTTTGTTGAGTTAGAGTACAGCATTAAGACAAGGGTGAGGGTCATCATCAGCATCATCATTGCTTTTCAGCTGTAGTTCTGGGGACAGGGTTACAACAAAAGAAAATATTTAGTCCAGAAGTAGATGCTTGTGGTTCATTGTCCTCAGCCTGTTTCTTGGGAGTTAGCTTAAAAAGACATTTAATTTTTGCAGCTTTGCCATCTTTCTTCTTTAAGAAAGAAGCTGTTCATAGGGTGCCAGATAAGACTTAAGGCCACAAACTGCTATCTTGCTGCATTCTGTACTGTAGTCATTGTGCTCTAAGAGCTGCAACTGCTTCTCAACTTCCCTCAGGATAGAAGACAAAAGAGAAGTGAAAAATTCTCATGTTTTCCTCATCCTGGACTTCATCATCTCCATCTCAAGCTTCAACTACCACAGCAATGACAATTTGTGGTTAGATCAGTCTCTACTTCAAATTTAACTTGCTTTGCAAGAGCGACACAATGTTCAGAGATTGCTGGAAGCTTCTCTGATGGTTCAATGCCTTTAAAATCATGAAGCAGATCCTTACTGACATTACCCTCGGCCTCCACAATGATGTCAATAGCATTCTTAATGCTAAAGCTCTTCCAAAATTGAAGAACACTGTGCTCATTATCCTCCTCAGTAGCTGCAATCATCTCCCTGAATGTGTGCCTTAAATATTCAGCTTTAAGAGCTGCTATCACCCCTGGTCCATGGGTTGAATGAGAGAGATTATATTCAGAGGAAGAAATAGCATTTTGATGATTTCAGAAATGGTGGGAGGTGCATTGTTCAGAATAAGTAGAATCTTGAAATCCAAATTGTTTCTCCTGCAATAATTTCTAAAAACATCCTCAAAAACAGCAATAATAATGTCAGAAAAGTTTGTTCCACCATCCAACCTCGTTAGCTTTACCTGAAGTAAACACCTAGAGTGGACTTAAGGTAACCGGGGATGGAACTGCATAATAGCCAACGGGAACTCACATTTTTAAAAAATTGTTCCCCAATTCACTAATCGTGTTACAGCCAAATTGTGTTGGTGAAACACGTGTTATAGGACAATGACCTGTTATATTTACCCCAAGTGCCTGCAGATCTTTAACTTCACAAATGGAAGTCTCAATACATTTCACACTTTTCTCAGAACACACTCTCTTCAAATATGGAAAAATGCCAGGACTTTCACTTGAGAGCTCTTCAAACTGTTTCTGATCGAGGGATCCTTTCTCTTCCGGATGGCAGGTGGGATTAGATTGGGTTGGGATATCTGGTCGGCATGGATGGGTTGGTCTGAAGGTTCTGTTTCCATGCTGTACATCTCTATGACTCTATTTCTTATCTCTCAGATGTGCTTTGCAGGACATTGACCTTTGTAGGTTTTGCTGTTAGTTCTTTATCTTAACTGGAAGGCACTTAGCCTTCTGAATTTTCTTGGCAGAATAACTCTTTCATGCAATGTCAGGTAGTTGACACATAACGTCATTTGGTGGATCTTTTGATCTTGTGAATCTCCATCATGGAAGACAGCTCCTCTGCTGAAACAGATACTTTCTTCCTTGTAGTACTGGTCTCCCTACATATGTGCAGAAACAGACTCAGCCGTAAGAAGTGGAGGCAAAAGGTTGGGCACTGACTGGGCGGGGAAGGGACATCGGATGTGAAAGAGGATTAATTTTGGTGGACTCACCGTATTTCTGCCTCCTTTCACCCTTCTGCTGACACATCACTTTCATCAGGCAAAAGTAAGGATACAGATGCTGGAGATCAAATTGGAGAGTGTGGTACTGGAAAAGCACAGCAGGTCAGACAGCATCCGAGGAGCAGGAAAATCGATGTTTTGGGCAAAAGCCCTTTATCAGGAATGAGCATCACTTTCACCACTCTTCTGAAGAGCTCCTTGTAAGTTATAGATGTTGTATTTGTTATTTTGTGTGTGCTGGAAAGCATGCTGATACCTAAATTCCTGTGGCTGTGTTCTGCAGATACTGAAGTGGTAAGCGCAATACAAATTCCACAAAGATGGCCATTCTCTTTATGGTAAATAGTCCCATAATGAATCATGAATTGAGTCCACATGGATGTATCACTACCTGGTATGGCAACTGTACCATTCAAGATTGGAGACGGTTACAGAGAGTGGTGAACTCGCCCCGGACAATCATAAACGCCAACCTCCCTTCTAAAGAATCTATCTACCAGGCCCTCTGTCAAGGAAAGGCCGCCAGCATGCTCTAAGATCCATTCCACCTTGGCAATGTTTTTCTACAAACTCCAACCTGAACACATGTACCAGCCGGTTTTGAAAGTTTCTACCCTGCTGTTGTTAGAATACTGAATGGACTCACAAACTCTTAACATTCACCTGTACCTGTGTTTTTGTTTTTGCTGTTGTTTACCTATTATTTATCTATGCTACTTAACTGTGTGATCTGCCTGTATTGTTCATAAGACAAAGCTTTTAACTGTGCCTCAGTACACGCGACAATAAATTCAATTCAATTCAATTCAACATGTGTGTGAGCTAGGTTTCTTTCTGCCATTGTGGAGAAAGTATGTGACATGTCTGTGAATACATCACAGATTTGTTTTGTGCCCTGTTATAATTCACTTTTACAACAATATTACTATCAGTTTGTCACTTATAAAGGGTGAGTGACCAAGTGTAAATCTAACCAATTGCCCAACAGAATTGACCGACACGTGAATACTTAAGACTAAAATTGGGCCCTTGAAGACAGAAACAAGGGAATATATTACGGGGAACAAAGAAATGGCAGAAGAATTGAATTGGTACTTCAGATCTGTGTTCACTGGGGAAGACACAAGCAATCTCCCTGAGGTAACAGTGGCTGAAGGACCTGAACTGAAGGGAATTTATATTTGCCAGGAATTGGTGTTGGAGAGACTGTTAGGTATGAAGGTTGATAAGTCCCCGGGCCTGATGGTCTACATCCCAGGGCACTGAAGGAGATGGCTCGAGAAATCGTGGATGCGTTAATGATTATTTTCCAGAGTTCGATAGATTCGGAGACGGTTCCAGAGGATTGGAGGGTGGCTAATGTTATACCACTTTTTAAGAAAGGTGGGAGAGAGAAA
Source organism: Chiloscyllium plagiosum (assembly GCF_004010195.1). Taxonomy (NCBI): domain Eukaryota; kingdom Metazoa; phylum Chordata; class Chondrichthyes; order Orectolobiformes; family Hemiscylliidae; genus Chiloscyllium; species Chiloscyllium plagiosum. Next base: position 77,525,054 of record NC_057716.1, on the reverse strand, counting down.
ATAAGAAATTATAGACCTGTTAGTCTGACCTCAGTGGTGGGAAAGATGCTGGAGTCTATTATAAAGGATGAAATTACGACACATCTGAATAGTAGTAACAGGATAGGTCAGAGTCAGCATGGAGCTATGAAGGGGAAATCATGCTTGACTAATCTTCTGGAATATTTTGAGGATGTAACTCTGAAGATGGACGAGGGAGATCCAGTAGATGTAGTGTACCTGGAATTTCAGAAAGCTTTTGATAAAGTCCCAAATAGGAGGTTAG
>NC_057716.1:77522179-77524370 GCF_004010195.1 Chiloscyllium plagiosum | reverse complement strand
CTGAAAGACTGGAGCGACTGGGCTTGTATACCCTTGAGTTTCGAAGACTGAGAGGGGATCTGATTGAGACATATAAGATTATTAAAGGATTGGACACTCTGGCAGTAGGAAACATATTTCCACTGATGGGTGAGTGCCGAACCAGAGGACACAGCTTAAAAATACAGGGTGACCATTTAGGACAGAGCTCAGGAGAAACTTCTTCACCCAGAGAGTGGTGGCTGTGTGGAATGCTCTGCCCCAGAGGGCAGTGGAGGCCCACTCTCTGGATTCATTTAAGAAAGAGTTAGATAGAGCTCTCAAGGATAGTGGAATCAAGGGTTATGGAGATAAGGAAGGAACAGGATACTGATTAAGGATGATCAGCCATGATCATTTTGAATGGTGGTGCAGGCTCGAAGGGCAGAATGGCCTACTCCTGCACCTATTGTCTATTGTTTACTTGTGTTGTATGGTAATTTGTCCTATAAGTTTTAATACTCTGAAGGAATCAGGCCCTCCATGAAATCAGTGCCTGAGAAGTCAACAGATTGTAGCACAATGCATGAGTGCCTCGGAAGACAGAAGAATTAATATTAGAGATGTGACAATATTGCCACTAGGATAATCACAATTGTCATTTTGCATTTCTATGATAAAAGTCACAGTTGAAATAATTAATCTAACATTAGATATAAATCTTTAATTCAATCAGTTCTATCAAACTGAAATATTCTTATCCCTCTGTGGTTTCTGATGCAGGTAAGCCTTTGTTCTTCATCGATTCTTCCTCTACATTGTTAACTACACAATTGTCCAGCACTCTCCCTCATGTTTGGTGCTCTCACAGAATACATTCAAGAGCGGGTTATGAAGGAATGCATTCACCCAATGGATGCAATGTGATCAGGGAGGATGATCTATCCAGAAAATGCATTGCAATACATATGAGTGAGGCTGAATAGCTATGGTGGATAGATAAATCATGAGGAAATGCTTTTTAAATGAACAATTGTACTCTTGAAACTGAAACAAGTATGAGGAACAATGTATGGAAAATAATTGGACAAATCAGAGTGAGATGTGTGGTGGGGTGTATTGAACGATATAAATGAACCTGTACATATTTCTGATCTAGTTCCTGAGTCATTGAAGAGCTCCCTACAATAGGTCCAGGAATGGGCCACACTCCTCCAGATGCTGACTTAATATCATAGAGTCATAGAGATATACAGCATGGAAACAGACCCTTCAGTCCAACCCATTCATGCCGACCAGATATCCCAACCCAATCTAGTCCCACCTGCCAGCACCCGGCCCATATCCCTCCAAACCCCTCCTATTCATATACCCATCCAAATGCCTCTTAAATGTTGCAATTGTACCAGCCTCCACCACTTCCTCTGGCAGCTCATTCCATACATGTACCACCCTCTGTGTGGAAGCATTGCCCCTTAGGCCTCTTTTATATCTTTCCCCTCGTACCCTAAACCTATTCCCTCTAGTTCTGGACTCCCCCACACCAGGGAAAAGACTTTGCCTATTTAGCCGATCCACGTCCCTCATAATTTTGTAAACCTCTATAAGGTCACCCCTCAGACTCCGATGCTCCAGGAAAAACAGCCCCAGCCTGTTCAGCCTCTCCCTATAGCTCAAATCCTCCAACCCTGGCAACATTCTTGTAAATCTTTTCTGAACATTTTCAAGTTTCACAACATATTTCCGGTAGGAAGAAGACCAGAATTGACGCAATATTCCAACAGTGGTCTAACCAACGTCCTGTACAGCCGCAACATGACCTCCCAACTCCTTTACTCAATACTCTGACCAATAAAGGAAAGTATACCAAACGCCTTCTTCACTATCCTATCTCCCTGCGACTCCACTTTCAAGGAGCTCCAAGATCTCTTTGTTCAGCAACACTCTCAAGGACCTTACCATTAAGTCCTGCTAAGATTTGCTTTCCCAAAATGCAGCACCTTGCATTTATCTGAATTAAACTCCATCTGCCGCTTCTTAGCCCATTGGCCCATCTGATCCAGATCCTATTGTAATCTGAGGTAACCCTCTTCGCTGTCCACTACATCTCCAATTTTGGTGTCATCTGCAAACTTACTAACTATACCTCTTATGCTCGCATCCAAATCATTTATGTAAATGACAAAAAATAGAGGACCCAGCACCGATCCTTGTGGCACTCCACTGGTCACAG
>NC_057716.1:77507952-77521182 GCF_004010195.1 Chiloscyllium plagiosum | reverse complement strand
ACCTTGCTGATCTTTGAGGGATCCTATTCTCTCCCTAGTTATCCTTTTATCCTTAATGTATTTGTAAAAATCCTTTGGATTCTCATTAACTCTATTTGCCAAAGCTATCTCATGTTCCCTTTTTGCCCTCCTGATTTCCCTTTTAAGTATACTCCTATTGCCTTATACTCTTCTAAGGATTCACTCGATCTATCCTGTCTATATCTGACACATGCTTCCTTCTTTTTCTAAACCAAGTCCTCAACTTCTTTAGTCACCTAGCATTCCCTATACCTACCAGCATTTCCTTTCACCCTAACAGGAATATACTGTCTCTGGATTCTTGTTATCTCATTTCTGATGACTTTCCATTTTCCAGCCGTCCCTTTACCTGCGAACATCTGATCCCAATCTGTTTTTGAAAGCTCTTGCCTGATATCATCAAAATTGGCCTTTCTCCAATTTAGAACTTCAACTTTTAGATCCGGTCTATCCTTCTCCATCACTATTTAAATATAATAGAATTAAGGTTGCTGGCCCCAAAGTTCTCCCCCACTGACACATCAGTCACCTGCCCTGCCTTATTTCCCAAGAGTAGGTCAGGTTTTGCACCTTCTCTGGTAGCTTCATCCACATACTGAATCAGAAAATTGTCTTGTACACACTTAACAAATTCCTCTCCATCTAAACACTTAATACTATAGCAGTCCCAGTCTATGTTTGGAAAGTTAAAATCCCCCACCATAACCTATTATTCTTACAGATAGCTGAGATCTCCTTACAAGTTTGTTTCTCAATTTCCCCCTAACTATTAGACGGTCTATAATATAATCCCAATAAGGTGAACATCACTTTCTTATTTCTCAGTTCAACCCAAATAAGTTCCCTGGAATTATTTCCAGGGATATCCTCCCTCAGTACTGCTGTAATGATATCCCTTATCAAAAATGCCACTCCTCCTCCTCTCTTGCCTCCCTTTCTATCTTTCCTGTAGCATTTGTATCCTGGAACATTAAGCTGCCAGTCCTGCCCATCCTTGAGCCATGTTTCTGTAATTGCTATGATATCCCCATCTCATGTTCCTAACCATGTCCTAAGTTCATCTGTCTTCCCTGTTAGGCCCTGCATTGGAATAAATGCAGTTTAATGTATTAGTCCTACCTTGTCCCTGCCTGCCCTTACTGTTGTCCCAGTCTCAGATTGATCTCATTCCTCACTATCTCCCTGGGTCCTTCCCACCACCCCCCCACCGCACCTTAAATCCTCCCAAGCAGCTCTTGCAAATATTCCTGCCAATTAGTCCCCTTCCAATTTAGGTGCAATCCATCCTTCTTACACAGGTCACTTCTACCCCAAATGAAATTCCAATGATCCATATTCTGCACCCTTTCTGAGACATCTTGATCCTGACACCAGAGAAGCCACAACCATTCTAATTTTTTGCAGCTGGCCACAGAAACGTCTGTCTGTACCTCGGACTAGAGAGTCCCCTAACACAATTGATCTCTTGGAACCCGACAATATCCCTCATTGCATTAGGACCAGTCTCAATACCAGAAACTTGGCTCTTCGTGGAATGTTCCCCTGAGAATCGATCACCCCTTATATTTTTCAAAACAGCATACCTGTTTGAAATGGGGATAGCCACAGAAAACTTCTGCACTAGCTGCCTACCACTCTTAGCTTTCCTGGAGTTAACACATCTATGTGACACTATCTGAGACTTGCCCCCCTTCCTATAACTGCCATCCATCACATACTGTTGCTGTTGTAAATTCCTCATTGTCTTTAACTGTCTCTCCAGCCATCCATTCGATCTGATAGGATTCGTAACAACAGCATTTATTGCAAATATAATCTGCAGTAACCCTTAAACTCTCTTTAAACTCCCATATCTGACAAGAAGTGTATATCACACCACTAAAGGCCATTTTTGCTCCTTCACAATCTACAGACCCAGAAAATAACATTGTCTTATTCCTCTATAAAACACTGTCCCAGGTTAAATTAATGGTTATGGCTTATATTTGATGTTTAATCAAGAGACATATCTCAAAAACATATAATCAAGAAAGAACCTACTCTACTCACTACTGCAGACTTTCTGTAGGCCACACTTAAACAATTCACTTATCTGTTTCAGTGCTGTGCACTTCGCCCAAACAGTTCCTCCAAGATCCGTTGTGAATTTCACTGTTTGTTAATTTTCCCAGACACACTCTGATGCCCAGCTACATGAATTCAAACAGCAAAGGCAGTATCTGTGCAGGTACACTGCGGTGTTAGTTTCTTTCTCTCTCTCTCTCTCTCTCTCCTGCACTGACCTCACCATGTGCTTCCTTTGTTCTTCTCCCTTTTAAAACTGCTGTTTTGACTTTTTTTTTCCAAAGTTCCAAAACAATGCAACAGCATATAAAACATTAATTGCTGCTCCTGGAATTTGAGGAAATCACCTCCAGCACCTAAAATACCTAAAAAAAGGAGCAGCTGTTACAGCCAGAAATTTTTCCCGTCCTCCATGAATCATTTCCTGAAAACAGCAAAGGACCATCAAAAATTGCTTGAAAGTTAACAAAAAATAGAATGAGGTTAGCTAGCCAGGAAATTAAAAACAGTTTTTTCAACTATGTCCAAAGGAGGGAGTGGTTAAAGTAAAAGTTGGTTTTATTCGAAGTACAGGCAGGAGAAACTAATATTGAGAAAATGGCAGAAGATAGGCAAAAGACAAACACAGCTTTAACATAAACACTGGGATGGTAAAGAATAGAAACAGGGTAAAAATAGCATCATGGAATCCCTAAACAAAATGCCAGAGATCAGAAGTCCAGACCACAAGGTGGAAAATTATTTTTCTTACAGTACCTTTGATTTTAGCAATGATGTTATATTGCTTTCTGTAGAGTGATGGCCATTCTTCAATTTGATAGTTGACCCAGGAATCTTCTTGTTTTAGATTTTTTCCTTCTAAGTTGTATTGCTTTTTCTGTCTTTTTCCCCACATGTAGAGAGAGAGAGGGAGAGATTGATACTTTCTGTTTCCAGGCTCCAGGCATTGCTTAGTCTCTGGTACTTATGGCTTTTAAACATTCTGCTGCTCAGTCAATCAAAAGGTTGCTGTCTGGCAGAATTTTCTTATCTCAGAATTGTTCAATGTCAAATCTTTTACTTACTGGTATCTATAAAAGGTTATACCTTGAAATAAGAGCCTATGTAGTTTGAGGTAGTATTATGGTACAGGTAGAGTTTTGGCTAGTGGGTAGGAAATGGGGGATATGGAGCTCTTTTTCAGGTGGACACTTTGTAACCAGTGGGATTCCGCAGGGATCAGTGTTAGGACCATAACAATTTACAATATCTATCAATGATTTGAAGGATGCAATCAGTGTAATATAGCTAAATTTGGAGATGATACAAAAATAGGCAAGTTACAAAAAGGAGTACAAACAGTTTACAAAAAGAGGTTAAGTAAGTTGAAAAAAAGTTTGCCAATGGAGTTTCATGTGGGGAAATGTGATATTATTCATTTTGGAACAGTGAACAAAAGAACAGAATATTATTTAAATGAGGAAAAAAGCTGCAGAAATAATTATGCACAAAACACAAAAAGCTAGCTGACAGATAGAGCAGGTAATTAGGAAGGCAAATGGAATGTTGGCCCTTATTTCAAGGGGATTGGAGTATAAGAGTAGGGATATTTACTGTATAAGGTGTTGGTGAGACCATATTTGGAGCAGTTTTGATCCCCTTATTTAAGGAAAGACATCGTTTTGTTCAGGGTAGTTCAGAGAAGATTCACTAGAATGATCTCCAGTATGGTGGATTCAATTCTTTGAACAACATAGGATTCTTAGGATGATTGACAAGGCAAATGCTGAGAGCATGTTTCTTCTTCTGGGAGAGTCTTGGACCACACAGCAAATTTCTCAGAATAAAGGAGCACAAATTTAAATTTAAGATGATGAGGAATTTCTTCTCTCAGATGGTTGTGAGTCTCTGTAATTCCTTGCCACAGACAGTTATGGGGGCAGAGATTTTGTGCATATTTCAGGCTGGTGTAGACAGATTCTTGATCATTTGGAGAATTGAAGGTTACAAGAAAAGGGAGGAGAGGGGGTGTAAAGACGGTCAGACCAGCCATGATCCTATTAAAATAGGAACAGGTTTGAGGTGCCTGTTCTTCTTTCATATGTTTGAGAGGCATAGAGTCATGCAGCGTGGAAACAGACCTTTTGGTCCAACTCATCCACGTGGACCAAGTTTTCCAAACTAAACTAGCCCCATTTGCCTGCATTTAGCCCATATCCCTTCTAAATTTTTCCTATTCATGGACCTGTTCAAATGTCTTTTAAATGTTGTAACCCTACCTGCATCTACCACTTCCTCTGGCAGTTCATTCCAAATACAAATCACTCGCTGTATGAAAAAGTTGCCCCTCAGGTCCTTTTTAAATCATTCTCCACTCACTTTAAAAATATTTTCTCTAGTTTTAATCTGAACCACTCAAGGAAAAAAAGGCCTTTGTTAACCTCCATAAGGTCACCCCTCAACTTCTTATGCCCTTGTGAAAAAGTCCCAGCCTATCCATGTAATTTAAACCTTCCAGTCCCAGCAACATCTTGGTAAATCTTTCCTGAATGCAGTCCAATTTAATAAGGTCCAAAAGCCCTAAAATCTCCTACAGACAAGTTCTCAAAGGCCATCCTGTCCCAACTTCCCAAAACCTTCTGGGTCCAGAATTAGCCTGTTCTATTAAAACAGCAACTTGTGACCTTGAGTAGACGTCATTTTCAGGTCAATGAATGGCCAATGACAATATGCAATGATTCACAAAAACAGCTTGCCATTATCTTCTCAAAGGTAATTAGAAAGGGTTCAGAAAAGATTTATGAGGGTGTTGCCAGGGTTGGAGGATTTAAGTTATAGGGAGAGGCTGAATAGACTGGGGCTGGTTTCCTTGGAGTGTTGGAGGCTGAGGGGTGACCTTATAGACATTTATAAAATCGTGAGGGGCATGGATAGGGTAAATAGACAAGGTCTCTTCCCTGGAGTGGAGGAGTCCAGAACTACAGGGCATAGGTTTAGGGTGAGAGGGGAAAAATTTTAAAAGAGGGTTGTGCGTGTATGGAATGAGCTATCGGAGGAAATGGTGGAGACTGGTACAATCACAACATTTAAAAGGCATTTGGATGCATATATGAATAGGAATGGTTTAGAAGGATATAGGCCAACTGAGACTAGATTGGTTAGGTTATCGGGTCAGCATGGATGAGATGGTCCGAAAGGTCTGTTTCCGTCCTGTACATCTCTATGACTCTATGACTCTAGAGGTAGTGAGACAAAAATTGAAGTTGCTTGTAAAGCTCAGCAGGTCTGGCAGCACCTGTGAAGAGAAATCAGAGTTAATGTTTCGGGTCCAGTGACCCTTCCTCAGTTCTGCTTTGGTGTACTGGTAACTGAAGCTGAACCAGAACTCAAAATTCAGATTTATTTAGCCAAATGTATTACTCCTATATATTTCAGAGCCTGCAACTGCATGAATCATTAAGTCTTAATCAATATTGTACATATTTCATTGTATTTTAAATGAAATTACATCAAATCTCCAGTATATGGCACTGTCGCACTTAAAGGCACATGATATATTTATCACAACTCTCTGAAAAGATACTGCCTCCTGAGAACTGCTGGTCAAACCATTTTTGTTTGAGGATAGAGGTAGCTTGATAACTCGTTCATTGATGTTGTCATGGTGGCTGACAAACAGCGTAGTATTATCGCTTGTCTAGGTTTTTCTCACAGCAAACCTTAATTTGAAAATCTTTCCCATGAAAATGCATCTCTTTATCTAACATTGCAGCCTAATGTTTTAACCAAACAATAATGGCTAAAGGATTAATGAAAATCCAACAAGTGGTCACTTGGGTCACGTCCAAAATTCCAAGCCAAATCAGACAAGAACTGCAAAAGGAAGTGATATCACTCTGGTTGAAAAAGAACATCAATTGACCTCCAATTCTGAAGGCTCTGTGTAAAAGTGAAATAAGTGAACTGTGTTGTTTGCCAGCATTTAATTTTCAGTCACAATTGAAATTGGTATTGCAAACAATATTTGATTCCTATTTCGTTTAAATATTCAGTAGGTTTGGGAAGAAGCTTACCAGGGCCTGAACAATATGGGCTGTGATAAGATTTGTGATAGAATCGGTGTGAAGTCTGTCATGACCTAGTTTGACAGTGGGAATATCTTGCTGCCTCTCTTACAAATCTGCCAAGCAGTGAGGCTAGGCAAGTCTTGGAAATCTCAACATGAAAGTGAGAGGAGTACCTGGTGACTTCAGTTCACTGTGGGCCGTGAGAAGCCTCCCTATTGCTCAGCACCAAACAGCGTCTCGGGGTCCAATCCACAAGCACCAGCTGCACAGACCTTTCATCCATAGGGATTGGCATTTGCCAACCTCTCACACACATCATGGCACCTGTCCAATCAACTTGCATGGGAAGCATAAACTTGTGTTGCAGAGCTTACCAGCAACTAGTATTAAAATACTGTTGCACAGAGTCTTTGTAAGTGGAGACAGCCAAACCAGTTCTCAGCTTGGACAAGGCTGCGTCTCAGTGCTGGTTCACTCATTTAGCATACAGCTTCCATGATGTCTTACATCTTTTCATACCAACAAACTCAGTCACACTAACAAGCACCAGTCCTCTGTAAGGTCTTGCTGTACTGCAGTGTCTTACATCAATCTCAGACATGTTCAATGTGCCAGAATCTTTCACTGCAAACACATTGCATGTGCAATAAACACACAGCCATGTTTCAAATACTCAGGGGATGAGTCTTCACCATAGTGAAGGAGGCACTTGTCAGTTGGAGGATGCCAAGACAGTAGGTCAAGGGCAGCCAGAGTCAGGATCTTTTCAGTCCAAGGGCATGTACTCTCACAGTTCAGGAAGGTGGTCATGTTCAGTGCTGTGGCTCCATAGTGGCCAGTCCAGGGGAATAATGCAAACATGATTGAGGAGATATACAGGCCATCAGTCAGGGGGTCTGTGGATTTCTCATCCAGGACTGTCCAGTCAGGCTGCTCTAGGGGTGGTTCATCGATAGTCCACCAGTCACCCTCAGGTATTAATGGTAAAGGGGGATGAGGGAGGGAACATTGTGAACTGTTGTCGTGGGAGGAAAACTTGAAAACATCTTCTTAGAGATTTGTGAGATTTGAAGAGGAGAGTAAAGTTTTATGGAAATGGGATCACAGTTCGTCCACAATCATAGACATCATGGCATTAAGAGCCTGGCAGTGTTTGACCACACCTAGCATAGTCACCTCATATGTCAAGGTATGGGAGCAGGGTAAGGTGGGCAGGTGTAGGCTCTTGCAGCTAAGTTGGCTAGGGGCATAGGGAGATGCAAAGCCGTGGAGATTCGTGGCAAGGACTATCAGGATGGGGATCTGAATTTTTGGGATCTCACCAACATGTAGAGTTGGACACTAGAAACCACTGGCCAAAAAGCACTCACTGTCTCCTTCCAACGTGTTGGGAATCAAAAATACGCAATGGGGAGGAAAATGGTTGGGACCACACTACAAGTGGGCAGGGTAATTCACTCACTTTGTGAGGAAAGAGTCTGTAGGACCAACTAAAGAGAGGGCCTTTAAATGGGAACACATAGAGATCTAAGAGTTATACAAAGCACAGAGCTTTGGGTCCCAAAGTACTGGCCATCCTAATGCATTGGCTCCCTATTTGCTGTACAGCTCTCTGGCCCAGATATCACTGATCACCTCATTCATACCAACATGTTTGGCCATCGAGACCAGGAAAAGAATACAGATATTGTAGAATGAGGAGAATGGTGTCAGCGTAGGAATATTTCCTTATACAGAACAATCTTGGTTACCTGAACATCAATTATCCAAATTTCAGATTATCCAAACAAGAGCTCAAGGTCCCTGTACATGCATTTCAGTTATGTAGGAAAATTGTATTCCTCATCCATTTAATGCATCATTTTGTAAATTTGAACAGAAATATAGTTGCAAGTATGCTTTAATAAATAATTAACTTCAAATATGTACTTGAGACGTGACGTTAGAATTAAGTCTTTTTTTTTATTAAAAGTCTCTCCAATACTTATTCTCCCTGAGGACAAAGGTTTGTGATTGGGAACACACAAGAACAATGTATGAGCAAGCCCAAGCTGTGTGCTCGAACAGCAAGATTCCCTCTCAACATTGACTCGCTCTGTTTTGCAAACCCAACAATTTTTTTCCTCAGCTCATTCTCCGGAGAATTAAGTCAAAAAATAAGCTTGAACTTTTCATTCCATTGCTTTTTCCTCCCATTATCCCATTGACTCTTTTTTTCCAAAAGTGTTCAATATCTTCCAGCCGACAAGAAAATTTAATGTAACTTTTTCTTTGATAGGGGACAGCAAATCGTAGTGAGTTAAAATAAACACATGAAAATAAACAGGAGGAAAACATGACAGGAGGAAACACTAGGAAAACATTACCCCCTAAATTGAATTGATGAAAGGACGGAAACTGAAGTCAGCGAAAAGATTTTCCCTCTCCCTTGTGCGTGTTTTGCACCTTGCCAGGATAAAACCAAGGAAAATGTGAGGTGAAAATTTCACAGATTTCAGTCAAACTCCCCAAAAAGTGATTTTATTTGTAAAATATCACGAATTTTTAAGTAATATCCATTGCTTGCACATATTTTATCGATTGAATGAAATAAAAACTCTGCAAATATGCTTTTTTTTACATAATTATGTTTAGTATGGCTTCCTTTGTTTATGATCAGATCAGTTATCCAAACAATCAGTTATCTGAACAAGATAGTCCCCACCCTTCTCGTTCAGATACTCGAGATTGTTCTGTATTTGCATTTTTCATCCTGCTTCCACATGCTGCAACAGTTTGTCAACACAGACATCGACCCATTGTACATCCTGAATGCACATGAAGATCGACATCATGCTGGCATTGTCATATTTGAGGCTACAGAGAGACTCAAATTGTGAGGCAATTTGGTTTCTGCCAGGCCACTCAACTCCTCACCTTAGTCTTAGTCCAAATGTGGACAAAAGAGCTGAATAACTGGCAATGACATCAAGGCAGCTAACAACTGGTTGTGACATCTCTGAACATGAGCAAAACTAGAGGCAATGGGAATCAGGTGAAAACTCTCAGCTGAATGGAATCAAGCGTGGCACAGAGGAAGGAGGTTGTTATTGTTGGTGGTCAGTCATCTCAGCTCCAGAACATCTCTGCAAGAGTTCCTTAGGGTTGTGTTCTCAGCCCAACCACTTCAACTTCTTCATTGATTTCTTCACAAGGTCAGAACTGGGGATGTCCGCTGATGACCGTACAATGTTTGCAGCCTCAGACACTGAAGCAGTCCACTTCCAAATTCAGCATGACCTGGACAATATCCAGGTTTGCACTGCTAAATGGCAAGTAACATTCATGCCACACCAGTGCCAGGCAATGACCGTCTCCAACCAAAGAGAATCTAACCATTGCTCCTTGGCATTCAATAGCATTGCTATCACTGAATCTCTCATCATCAACACCATTGGATTACTATTGACCAGAAGCTGAACTGGACAATCCATTTACATACAATGGCCAGAAGACCAGCTCAGAGGCTCAGAATGAATAACACATGGGGATCCCTCTGTCAAATGCACTCAGCATCTGTTTGAGGGATCCACCATTGAAAAGGGGTGCGAACTGAGAGCCACTGTTGTTAAGATCCTCCCATTCCTCCTCACAACTGCAACACACCTCCTTCCCCTAACAATCTTGTCCTGCTATCACTCACTTGTCACCATGGGATCCTAGGCCTCAGGTTGATGTAGTGCCAGCAGCAGCTACCTCCTCCTAAATGGCATGCCAACCAAGGATTTGCCATTTCAGCAGATGGGCATCTGCCCCCTGGGTCTTTGATTCTCTGCAGGCCCATCACTGCCCAATTAAGCATCTGACTGGCCTTCCCTTAAAGAGGTGACATGGATCTATTAACTGCTGTTTAGCTGCCCAGAAGCAAAAACCAGTAAAATAGGCAACAAAGGCGTACTGGCCCAACTCATCTTGTGCACTTCAAAATGGAGTGTACAATCACTGTACGTTCATCTCCTATCTTGATCTTCATCTCACTACTGCCTTTTTCACTCTGGGTGGCTGGTGAGGCCCTCACCGCCTCCATGAAATAAACTCCCAATAATTCAATCCAAAGATTCAAGGTTGAGGCTAAAGGGGGAATGGAGGGTGGATCTTGGAGAAACAAATTTGTGGAAGAATGCAGAGGAATAGAGCAGAAGAAGAAATCTGAAGGAACAGTGAGACAGTGAAGCAAGGTGGAATAGTCAAAGTTGCAGAAGGTATCACAGGAGTAAAGAGAAAAAAGTGTGGTATCATTTGCTAGTAGAGGGCACACTGCCTCAGCAAGTGTTCAGACAAAGCTGTGATGGAAAACACTGCCAAGAAAGGGTAGGAGGTGGTCTGGTGTCACAATAAGAAACAAAGTGTTTTCTTTTTTGTTTGTGGCTTTCTTTATCACTCATTCTCTCTTGTTCTTTTTTCTTAATCACATGCCAAATCGAACCGACTCTTGCACAGTTCCACAGTAAACCGTTCAGGCAACAACTGCTTATCAGTTGAAAACAACAAATGCTGGAGAATACAGCGGTTCAGGCAGCATCCAAGGAGAGAGCACAAGCTAACATTTAGAGTCTAGATGACTTTCCACTACAGATTCTAGCACATGCAGTAATTTGTTCCTATATATGCTTCTCAGTTTATCTGCTCATTGATTTCTCATCAAATTATGTTGTTACGTAGGAACCAAAGGGTAAACTTAAGACATGGGAAAATCTATGCATACCATCCAAACATATCATTCTTTGAGCTGTAGATGGTTACCTAGAAGGAAAATGCAACCATTAGCATTGCACTTCCAACCCTGGCCATGGCATAGAAGAGATCAGCCTCTAATTATTCCATCTATCCTTTATTTTTTGCTTTCATTCAAAGCCTCTTGACAGTCTATGAGAGAAGCCAAGATTGCAAACCACAGTCAAGAGTGTGGTGCTGGAAAAGCACAGCAAGTCAGACAGCATCCGAGGAGCAGGAGAATCGATGTTTCCGGCATAAGCCCTTCATCAGGAAAGATGCTAACCACATCCTATCAGCTGGTAGTAATGCTCATTGGAGCATTAATTTATAATGTCACCAAATGTATTGTTTTTCTGGCTCTTATGGAACATTAACATCAAAAATGTTGCATATTTTGAAATCCACTCTTATTCAATTGGAAATATGAAATAAGGTTATTGTTTTGAAATAATTAAGTGGTAGGTTACCATAGAAACATGGAAACATAGAAAATAGGAGCAGGAGTGGGCCATTCAGCCCTTCAAGCCTGCTCACCATTCAATATGATCATAGCTTATCATACAACTCAGTACTCTCCTTCCACTTACACCACATAGCATTTGGTCCCTTTAGCCCTCAGAAATATATCTAACTAATTTTTGAAAACATTTTGGCCTCAACTGCTTTGTGTGACAGAGAATTAGTAGATTCACTACTCTCTGGATGAAGAAATTTCTCCACATCTCAGTCCTAAATGACCTATCAAACATCCTTCGACTGTGAGCCCTGGTTCAGGATCATAATTATTTAATGCATTTATTAAAGCACATTTCAATAGTTGAGCCCAATGATATGCAACATGAATAAAGCAGCAATAAATGATCTCAAATACATTTTGATTCCTCTTCTACTTCAGGTCTGGAGAGTGAGATTTGAAATACCAAAATACCACAACGTCTTCTGAAAGCATTTTTTTTATGTGACAGAAGTCAGAATATGGGTTTCGTGATACAGCTTTCAAACTACAGATAAAATGTACCTTCCTTCTACAAATTGAAAGGACACCTGGGAAAAAAAGAAATAGACTAATTTTAAATCCTTGCTGTCAGAAACACAGGAACACGTCTGTGCTGATCATCAGAAAAATGCCAATAACTATCTTGTCTATACACGCATCAGGGAAATATTTTGACCAGCAAATCCATTAGCCTACACAAAATATTTCCTGCACTATGCTGAATAATTGGACCTTTGACACAACTGGTACAGGTTGATCAAATCCTTGGATTTATTTTGGCATGTTAGTTAAGTTGTATCTCTCAACTTCCACAGTGAATAAACTACATCTACCCAAGAGGGAGATGGACATATAGGGTTGGACCTTGCTGTCTCAACAGTGTGGTAAAGTGGGAAAAGAGGTGGAACTAAGACTGTAGATTTGGAAATCCCAACCTCGGTTTTTCAGTCTCAGACATTTTCATTGGTTTGGGAAAGGGGAAGATCAGGAGCTAGCATACACATGCTGTAGGATGTTTGGGTGCACCACTGAACTGATTGCTCAAGCAACTAATCCGGGATTTTGACAATGTCAGACATGCTTTACAAGGTGTATTGAATCAGGACAACATCGCACAGTTATGAATGGAATGGAAAGACATTCTTAAAGGGCTGCAAATTGTGCAAGAAAGCAAAACTTTCCTACAATGTGAGCTGGAAATGCCCAAAGAAGGTGCTGGAATTGTGCCACAGTGGGAAGATGAGTGCTGGAGCAAAGTGTGAGTTCCCAACCCTGACTTAATACCGGTTGTGGTGAAAAAGCAGCAGTGTTCAGTCATGACATCAATCCATTTTATTTAATGTCTTTTCTACCTCTAAACATGGCATAAGAGAATATGCCTGAATGAATGAATGAATGAATAATTTTATTGTCATGTATAGAGTACATGGAGATGGTGCTCAGAGAGATAGAGATGGAAAGAGAAAGAGAGAGAGAAAGAAAATGGATCAGCAAATAAAGACATTGCTAATGATAAGCCAAGAGAGAGAGACAATGCTCTGTAGAGTGCTAGCGAGAAGTTCAAATGCTTGGAAATGAGTTGACTGTGCTGGGAACAGCCTACATATGTGGGCGTCACGGCGGCACAGTGGTTAGCACTGCTGCCTCACAGCGCCAGAGACCTGGGTTCAATTCCCGCCTCAGGCGACTGACTGTGTGGAGTTTGCACATTCTCGCCGTGTCTGCGTGGGTTTCCTCCGGGTGCTCCGGTTTCCTCCCACAGTCCAAAGATGTGCAGGGTCAGTTGAATTGGCCATGCTAAATTGCCCGTAGTGTTAGGTAAGGGGTAAATGTAGGGGTATGGGTGGG
>NC_057716.1:77504413-77507803 GCF_004010195.1 Chiloscyllium plagiosum | reverse complement strand
AAGGAAGTGGAATCTCTGGTCAAGAGGAAGAAGAAGGCTTATGTTAGGATGAGATGTGAAGGATCAGTTAGGGAACTTGAGGGTTACAAGGTAGCCAGGAAAGACCTAAAGAGAGAGCTCAGAAGAGCCAGGAGGAGACATGAGAAGTTGTTGGCAGATAGGATCAGGGTAAATCCTAAGGCTTTCTATAGGTATTTAAGGAATAAAAGAATGACGAGAGTAAGATTAGGGACAATCGAGGATAGTAGTGGGAAGTTGCGTGTGGAGTCAGAGGAGAGAGGGGAAGCACTAAATGAATATTTTTCGACAGTATTCACTCTAGAAAACAACAATGTTGTTGAGAAGAATACTGAGATCCAGGCTGCTAGACTAGGTAGGATTGAAGTTCACAAGGAAGAGGTATTAGAAATCCTGCAGAGTGTGAAAGTAGATTAGTCCCCTGGGCTGGATGGGATTTATCCTATGATCCTCTGGGAAGCCAGGGAGGAGGTTGCCGAGCCTTTGGCATTGATCTTTAAATTGTCATTGTCTACAGGAATAGTGCCAGAAGACTGGAGGATAGCAAATGGGGTTGCCCTGTTCAAGAAGGGGAGTAGAGACAACCCTGGTAATAATAGACCAGTGAGCCATACTTCAGTTGTTGGTAAGGTGTTGGAAAACTGCAGGGGACAGGCACATTAGAAATGTGGAGCTTATTCAAGGAAAAGCTCCTGTGTGTCCTAGATAAGTATGTACCTGTCACGAAGGAAGAAAGCTGTAGAGCGCGGGAGCCGTGGTTTATGAAGGAAGTGGAATCTCTGGTCAAGAGGAAGAAGAAGGCTTATGTTAGGATGAGATGTGAAGGCTCAGTTAGGGCACTTGAGATAGAGATAGGATTAATAATCATCTAGAAAAGAATAATTTGGTTAGGGATAGTCAGCACGGTTTTGTGAAGGGTAGGTCGTGCCTCACAAGCCTTATTGAGTTCTTTGAGAAGGTGACCAAACAGGTAGATGAGAGTAAACCGGTTGATGTGGTGTATATGGATTTCAGCAAGGTGTTCGATAAGGTTCCCCACAGTAGGCCAATGTACAAAATGTGGAGGAATGGGATTGTGGGAGATTTAGCAGTTTGGATCAGTAATTGGCTTGCTGAAAGAAGACAGAGGATGGTAGTTGATGGGAAATGTTCATCCTGGAGTCCAGTTACTAGTGGTGTACTGCAAGGGTAGGTGTTGGGTCCACTGCTATTCGTCATTTTTATAAATGACCTGGATGAGGGCGTAGAAGGGTGGGTTAGTAAATTTGCAGACGACACTAAGGTCGGTGGAGTTGTGAATAGTGACAAAGGATGTTGTAGGTCACAGAGAGCCATAGATAAGCTGCAGAGCTGGGCTGAGAGGTGGCAAATGGAGTTTAATGTGGACAAGTGTGAGGTGATTCACTTTGATCGGAGTAACCGGAATGCAAAGTATTGGGCTAATGGTAAGATTCTTGGTAGTGTAGATGAGCAGAGAGATCTCGGTGTCCAGGGACACAGATCCTTCAAAGTTGCCACCCAGGTTAACAGGGTTGTTAAGAAGGCACAGTGTTTTAGCTTTTATTAATAGACGGATCGAGTTCTGGAACCATGAGGTTATGCTGCAGCTGTACAAAACTCTGGTGTGGCCGCACTTAGAATATTGTGTACAGTTCTGGTCACCACATTATAAGAAGGATGTGGAAGCTTTGGAAAGGGTGCTGAGGAGATTTACTAGGATGTTGCCTGGTATGGAGGGAAGGTCTTATGAGGAAAGGCTGAGGGACTTGAGGCTGTTTTCATTAGAGAGAAGGTTGAGAGGTGACTTAATAGAGACATATAAGATAATCAGAGGGTTAGATAGAACGGACAGGGAGAGCATTTTTCCAAGTATGGTGACAGTGAGCATGAGGGGGCATAGCTTCAAATTGAGGGGTGATAGATATAGGACAGATGTCAGAGGTAGTTTCTTTACTCAGAGAGTAGTAAGGGTATGGAATGCTTTGCCTGCACACCCCACCCCCCATCACCAAACCATCATCTCCCAGCCCATACAGAAACTCATCACCTCAGGAGATCTCCCATACACAGCTTCCAACCTCATAGTCCGGGAACCCCACACTGCCTGGTCCTACCTCCTTCCCAAGATCCACAAGCCTGACCACCCTGGATGACCCATTGTCTCAGCATGCTCCTGCCCCACTGAACTCATTTCTACCTACCTTGACATGGTCCTATCCCCTCTAGTCCAGGAACTCCCCACATACATTCGAGACACCACCCACGCCCTCCACCTCCTCCAAAACTTCCATTACCCTGGCCCCCAATGCCTCATCTTCACCATGGATATCCAATCCCTCTACACCTCCATCCGCCATGACCAGGGCCTCCAAGCCCTCCATTTCTTCCTCTCCTGATGTCCCCAACAGTACCCTTCCACTGACACTCTCATTCGTTTGGCCGAACTGGTCCTCATCCTTAACAATTTCTCCTTCGAATCCTCCCACTTCCTCCAGACCAAAGGGGTAGTCATGGGCACACGTATGGGTCCCAGCTATGCCTGTCTCTTTGTTGGCTATGTAGAATAGTCGATCTTCTGTATTTACACCGGCACCACTCCCCAACTCTTCCTCCACTACATTGATGACTGCATTGGCGCCACCTCATGCTCTTGCGAGGAGGTTGAGCAATTCATCAACATCACCAACACATTCCACCCTGACCTTAAATTTACCTGGACCATCTCTGACACCTCCCTCCCCTTCCTAGACCTTCCCATCTCCATTAATGACGACCGACTTGATACCGACATTTTTTACAAACCCACCGACTCCCACAACTACCTGGATTACACTTCTTCCCACCCCACCTCCTGCAAAAATGCCATTCTGCCTCCGCTGTATCTGCTCCCAGGAGGACCAGTTCCACCCCAGAACACACCAGATGGCCTCCTTCTTTAGAGACCCCAATTTCCCTCCCCACATGGTAAAAGATGCCCTCCAACGCATTTCGTCCACAACCTGCACCACCGCCCTCAGACCCCACCCCTCCAACCGTAACAAGGACAGAACACCTTCTACCCTACCAACACTTGCATAAGCCAAATCATCCGCTGACATTTCCGTCACCTCCAAACAGACCCTACTACCAGGGATATATTTCCCTCCCCACCCCTTTCTGCCTTCTGCAAAGACCGTTCCCTCCGTGACTGCCTGGTCAGGTCCACGCCCCCCTTCAACCCACCCTCCCATCCTGGCACCTTCCTCTGCCACCGCAGGAATTGCAAAACCTGCGCCCACACCTCCTCCCTCACCTCCATCCATAGCCCTAAAGGAGCCTTCCACATCCACCAAAGGTTTACCTGCACATCCACCAATGTCATTTATTGTATCC
>NC_057716.1:77486680-77504201 GCF_004010195.1 Chiloscyllium plagiosum | reverse complement strand
ACGGTAGTAGATTCGCCAACTTTAAGTACATTTAAGTCGTCATTGGACAAGCATATGGACGTACATGGAATAGTGTAGGTTAGATGGGCTTCAGATTGGTATGACAGGTCGGTGCAACATCGAGGGCCAAAGGGCCTGTACTGCGCTGTAATGTTATATGTTCTGTGTGGCATTGTTTAGCTGACTGTATTGCGACAAAAGCATAAATGAAATTGATAACACAGTCACAGCATTGATTAATGGAACAGAAAACAGCTTTTTTAAAATTAAAATACAGCTCAGCAAAACGTTAGTACAAAAACAAAAGGCTGGGTTGTTCAGAAAATGAACAATTTCGGAAGCAGTTTGCTATATTGAGCGAAACATCAATGGTCTGTAGTATTTTGCTGTAAAAAAGGTAGAATAATAAAAGTGGGGCAGAGGTGAATTTGGTTAAAAATAATGATTTACCCCAGCTCCTTCAACACCTTACTTTTCAGAAAATGACAGAGTACAGGCAAAATAAAAGGCAATCATTAATCCACTGAGTCAGAAAACCAATGCCGCCTCTGAATGCTCATTCTTCCTCAATTGATCCAAATGTTCCTGATGAAAAATGGTAGCAAATACAAATATTGCTTTTCAATAAAATCCCAGATCTTCAGTCAGCAGCAATCAGCATCAAACTACGGCTTTAATCGGCTTTTTGGCATCCCCATTGAACTAGATTTCTTTGGCCAGGTCTCCCGAATATGGGTCCTCTAGAAATATGGAGCATAATTTCAATCAGGAAGCTTTCTTGTGGCACTGGGCATCAGACAGAAAACAAACTTCACCCCCTTTCTTCAGCACTTTTTCTACCATAAGATAATGGATGTAGGTTTGCTCGCTGAGCTGGAAGGTTTATGTTCGGAGGCTTCGTCCAGAGGCTCACTGAAGATGTTACCTAGTATGGTGATGAAACATCTGGAAATGAACATTCCAGCTCAGCGAGCAAATTTACATCCAAAACCTCAACCTGAGCTACAAATCTTCTCAAAACTCAGTAAGATAAATATAAATGCCCAATGTGGATGTTAGTGATTGGGTGAAAAGATGAATATTAATGATTGAGTGAATTGGCAATAGAGTGGATTGTTAAGTAGATAAGGCGAGTGAATGGGCTAGGCGCTTGAGGTGGAAAGTGGATTTATGGATAGGTGGATGGTTTATTGGGGTCAGGCAGTGAAATTGAGGGGGATTCACGGGTTAATGTGAATAATTGGTGACATGTATAGTTATCCAAGAGTCAGCCACGGACTTTTCTGTTTCACCTTTTCTGGGCATCTATCTAGATAAGTACGTCTGAACTATCCAACGTCTCAGACTCCAATTCAGATTTTGGGCCATTTTTGAAGAGTTGCAAGGCGCAGAGGTATTGTCCATGAGAAGCTCCTGGGACAATTTCTACAGAGTCCATATGTCAGGACTTTGACTGAGTCCCAATGTACAACTGCATGTTCAGTTTCTGACAATCTGGAAAGTAGATCTGAAGCAATATTTGGACCCGTACAAATCTAATTTGTAATTGAATAAATGCCTCCACCTTCTTCACACTTTAAGATGTTGTTTAAAACCTACCTCAATGATCAACATTTGGTCACATATACTTTTATCGCATTTTGCGGCCCAGTGTTAAATGTTGTCCATTTTCTGAAAAGCTTTTTAATGTTTTATAACATTAAAGCAACAATATAAGTGGAAATATTGTCTTTAGTTCATTGTCATTTGCAACACATCAGTAAACATGGTTTAGAAATGTTTGATTGTAAAAAACATTTCTGTTAATAAGCCCTCTGGAGTCTTTGATTAAAATTCCAATTCCATATTAAGACCGGAGGTTAATGCTCATTCCACATCCACAACTTCGTATCAGAATTTGGTTAGAAGAGTGGGAGAGAATCATAATTTTGCATAGCTGAACTACGTTTTTGCAAGATCATCTCTGCATTGCATCTTATTAGTTTATGTAAACAAAATGCTGCAGCTACAAGCAGATATTGGCTTTGGATCACCTCTAGCACACCCACATGCATGAAAGGAGATTTACATTGGACAAATTAGATCTTCCTTGGGCAACCTGAATTTATCGAGTTGTCCATAGATTTCAAATGAATCAAATTTTCTTAGTATCCTGCTCAACACACAATAAGCATCCTCTTCCTTATTATTCAGAATATGAATGAGCAGAGCTCTGCAAGATCCTTCATAAGTTATTTCAGTGAGAATAATTAACAGCCAATTCCACTGCAGTTGATATAACACTGCACAACATCTTCTCACGTTGGGTTCTCACGTAGGTTTGTAAAATTGTTTATAGATAAATTTCTAAATGCTATTCCAAATTACTGAGCCCTCTATAAAATAAAAATACAGACCACCATTTTAGCAACATCACTACCATTTGACAACATTAAATTAATCCACTATGTATTGATATGCTGTATTTGATTAATTTAAAAATGAGTACAGTGAGGTTATGGATAAACTTTTAAAGACCATACATGTCAAAGTGTTAAGAAGGTATAAACTAATCAGAAGAACCAACTCAGATTTGTAAAATTCAAATTTGGTGCGAATAACTAAATCAAATGTGATTATCATATTTATAGGTGTCAAGAAAGTTTTCGATTAGGTGTCCTGTTGGGAACTAATATGAAAACCAGGACAATAGTATGCCTTGGAGTTAAAATCCAGAGAGGAGGACAACTGAATATTTGTTGACTTGATCAGTCGTAAATAAAGTTATACCCAAGATATCATATGTATTGGAATATGGGTGTCAGTGGCAAGATAGCATTTATTGCCTATTCCTATCTGCCGATGGAAAATAATGGTAATGGTACTTGAACAACTGCAGGCTGTATAATGTATGTACTCCCAGAATGCTGTTTCACAATGAGTTCCAGGATTTTGACACAGAAACCATAAAGAAACGACAATATACCTCCATGTCAAAATGGTGCATAACTTGGAGAGGATGTGCTGGTAGTGGATCCCCCATCTATGTTCTGCCCTCAACCTTCAAGATAGTAGAGGCCACTGGTTTGGAAGTTCCCATTGAAGAAGCAATGGTAGAGGGAATTAACGTTGCGTTGCCAATTTAAGACAGAGGTGGGAAAAAACGTTTTCTAGTAGAGGGTCAGGAGAACTTGGAAGTCCCTCAATAGGCAATGGAAGCAGATTCTTTGAACCTTTCAAGCAGGGTGAGGGACTCAATAATGAGAGGTCACGGGTTCAAGGTGAGAGGTGAAAAGTTTAAGAGGGATACACGCGGAAAGTACTTTACACAGAGGTTGGTAGGTGCCTGGAGTGCATTGCTAACAGTGGTAATAGAGGCAGGCATGGTAGATTCATTTAGGGTGCATCTGGACAGATGCATGAGTAGGTGGGGAGCAGAGGGATACAGATGCTTAGGAGTTGGGCAATAGGTTTAGACAGTGGATTTGGATTGGCTCAGGCTTGGAGTGACAAAGGGCCTGTTCCTGGGCTGTAAAGTTTTTTTGTTCTTTGTTTCTTACCACCTCTGTCTTAAATTGGCAAATCAACATTCATTCCCTCTACCACAGGTATGCAAAATACTCATTCAGTATCTCCCCCATTTTCTGTGGCTCCACACAAAGGTCATCTTGCTGATCTTTGAGGTGCCCTGCTCTCTCCTTAATTACCCTTTTGTCCTTAATATATTCGCAAAAACACTTTGGATTTTCCTTAACTCTGTTTGCAAAAACTATCTTATGTCCCCATTTTGACCTCCTGATTTCTCTCTTAAGTATACTCCTACTGCCTTTGTACTCTTCTAAGGATTCGCTCGATCTATCCTGTCTATACTTAACATATGTTTCCTTCTTTTGCTTAATCAAACCCTCAATGTCATTCAGCATTCCCTACACCTACCAGCCTTTCCTTTCATCCTAACAGAATATACTTTCTCTGGACTCTCATTATGTCATTCCCATTTTCAACCAACCTTTTACCTGCAAACATTTTCTCCCAATCAGCTTTTGAAAGTTCTTTCCTCATTCCTGAAGAAGGGCTTATGCCCGAAACGTCGATTCTCCTGTTCCTTGGATGCTGCCTGACCTGCTGCGCTTTTCCAGCAACACATTTTCAGCTCTGATCTCCAGCATCTGCAGCCCTCACTTTCTCTTTGAAAGTTCTTGCCTAATACCATCAAAATTGGCCTTTCTCCAATTTAGAACTTTAACTTTTAGATCTATTCTTTTCCATCACTATTTTAAAACTAATAGAATTATGGTCGTTGGTCCCCCATTGACATCTCAGTCAACTGCCCTCCCTTATTTCCCAAGGGTAGGTCAAGTTTTGCACCTTGTCTCGTAGGTATATCCACACACTGAAACAGAAAATTTTCTTGTACACACTTAACAAATTCCTCTCCATCTAAACCCCAAACAAAATGGCAGTCCCAGTTTATGTTCAGCAACTTAAAATCCCCTACCATAACCACTCTATTATTCTTACAGATAACTGACAAGGTTCCCCATGGGAGACTGGTTAGCAAGGTTAGATTGCACAGAATAAAGGGAGAACTAGCCATTTGGATACAGAACTGGCTCAAAGGCAGAGGACAGAGGGTTTTGGTGGAAGGTTGTTTTTCAGACTGGAGGCCTGTGACCAGTGGAGTGCCACAAGGATCAGTGCTGAGTCCACTACTTTTTGTCATTTATATTAATGATTTGGATGCGAGCATAAGAGGTACAGTTAGTAAGTGTGCAGATGACACCAAAATTGGAGGTTGTAGTGGACAGTGAAGAAGGTTACCTCAGATTATTACAATGGGATCTTGATCAGATGGGCCACTGGGCTGAGAAGTGGCAGATGGAGTTTAATTCAGATAAATGTGAAGTGATGCATTTTGGGTAAGCAAGTCTTAGCAGGACTTATACACTTAGTGGTAAGGTCCGAGGGAATGTTGCTGAACAAAGAGACCTTGGAGTGCAGGTTCGTAGCTCCTTGAAAGTGGGGTGGCAAATAGATAGGATAGTGAAGAAGGCATTTGGTATGCTTTCCTTCATTGGTCAGAGTATTGAGTACAGGAGTTAGGAGGTCATGTTGCACCTGTTCAGGACATTGGTTGGGCCACTGTTGGAAGATTGCATGCAATTCTGGTCTCCTGCCTATCAGAAAGATGTTGTGAAACTTGAAAGGGTTTAGAAAAGATTTACAAGGATATTGCCAGGGTTGGACAATTTGAGCTATAAGGAGATGCTGAACAGGCTGGGGCTGTTTTCCCTAGATTGTCGGAGGCTGGGGGTGACCTTATAGAGGTACAAAATCATGTGGTGCATGGATACGAGAAACAGACAAAGTCTTTTCCCTGGGGTGGGGGAGTCCAGAACTAGAGGGCATAGGTTTAGTGTGAGAGGGGAAAGGTATAAGTAGCAACTTTTTCACGCAGAGTGTGGTACCTTATGGAATGAGCTCCCAGAGGATGTGGTGGAGGATAGCACAATTGCAGCATTTAAAAGGCATTTGGATAGGTATATGAATAGGAAGGGTTTGGAGGGATATTGGCCGAGTGCTGGCAGGTGGGATTAAATTGGGCTGGGATGTCTGGTCAGCATGGACGGGTTGAACCAAAGGGTCTGTTTCTGTGCTGTACATCTCTATGACTCTGTGATTCTAAGTCAGGAGTGTGATGGAATATTCCCCACTTGTCTAGATCAGTGCAGCTCCAACAACATTCAAGGAGTTCAATGCCATCCAAGACAATTCAGTCCCCTTGATTGGCACCCTATCCACCAGTTTCAAAATTCACTGCCCCCACCACCAAAACATAGTGATGGCAGTGCATACCATCGACAAGATGCACTTCAGCAAACCATCAAGGTACTTTCAACAGTACAAACTCTAGACTTTCATCACATAGGTGGACAAGGGTAAGAGTTACACAAGAACACTATTAGCTTCAAATTCCCCTTGAAGCCACATACCATTCAGATTCAGAACTATATCATTCTGTCATTACCACTGGGTGAAAATCCTGGAACTTCCTTCTGAACAGCAGTGGACCCCTACACTTCCACAACCACTACCCATGATTTGCAGACTTCACCATCACCTTTTCAAGGCAAAGTAGGAATGCATAAAAGATGCTGGAATGGACTCTGGAAAGATCATGGAGTTCCAAGTTAACTTACCTGAGGTTCCTGCCATCCAGAAATGCCGAAGATGGGAGGAGGAGTGTCCAAGGCCGGCCTGCGGCCCAGCCTGCAGGGTCCTCGCAGTTCATTACTTTCCAGGCCCTGGTGAATGAGCTCATGAAATCTTGCGATATGCTGTGGAAACAGATTGAAGAGAAGCTTGCTCCAATCTATCTCATGCTGCAGAAGCCTGAGCATCAGCTGGGTGACATGGAGAAGGGGGACGGATGAGGTGAAGCACAGGGTCACAGTGGTGAAAGCTGATGTCAGTTCATCCAAGGATAGGATCCAAGCCCTGGAGACGCAGCTCTGTAATTTAGACCAAGTGGATGATCTTGAGAACAGAGGCAGGAGAAAAAAACATTCGGATCATTGGTCTGCCTGAGGGTAAGGAAAGTGAGAGGCCTGCCAAATTGTTTGAGGATTAGCTGCTGAAATTCCTTGACTTGGAGGCTGGCATGAGAGGATTGAAGATAGAGACTGCTCACCGGGTCGCAGTGTGGAGATCGTGTCTGGGTCAACGTCCTCATCCTCTCCTGGTGGAGTTCTATCAGTACTGGGATAAGGAGAGATATGGAGGCTTCCAGAGTCCAGGGGGGAAATCCAAAGGCCCTAATTTACGAGGGCTCTAAGATCATGTCCTTTCAGGACTTCTGAGCGGAGGTGATCCAGAAACGAAAATCTTACAACAGTGTCAAGAGAAGACTGAGGGAGCCTGAGATTCAGTATTCCCTGAGGTATCCAGCAATGCTTTGGATCACCTTAGATGGATCCATATGTCTCTTTGACATGTCAGAGAAGGCAAGAGATTTTGTGGATAAATTAACCTAATTTGAACAATTTTAGTATGTATAAATAGTGTTGTTTGGGTATATCATTATCGTTTTGTAAAAGGCAAAGATTCTCGACAGTGGCCCTCTCACAGCGGTAGTCACCAATGGGATAGGATCAAGCAATTTTAATATTTTTAGGGGCCGCTGCTTTTTACATTGGTGATTAAACCATTGGTGGAGGCCATTCGTGGGGATCCCAATATATCAGCTCCAGAAGTAGGGTCAAAATTACGTAAGATTTCATTGCATGCAGACACTGTCCTAATTTTTTTGACAAATCCAGCAGTTTCAGTGCCTCGCCTGATACAATGTATTCACATGCTTAGTACTTTTTCGGGGTACAAGATTAATTTTGTGAAATCAGAGACTATGCCTATGGGTGGTCTTATGAAGGAGCTGGGTCCCTGCAGACGCGCATAAGAAAAAAACTTTTCAATATTCTCACGTTCTTTGCAAGAAAGAATATCATGCTAGGTTGGATATGCGAAAACCTCTCGGGCCTGTCAAGTTGGCAAAAGATTGTTATGGAGCATTTTCCCTTGGATTTTCTCACAAATATGGTACACCACAAAACTGAGAATTTTTATAAGACATGGCAGCCCTTTTTGGAATACCTGGGCATAGATTTATCTGCCACACTAACAAGGGCTTTTATATAGCCATAACGATTGTGTTTTATGACTCCAATATCCAGAGAGGAGGAACTGTGAACGTATGAGCATTTTGTTTGGCTGGGCTGAGTTATTACTATTTATTGGTTTGTTGTTGGTTTTTATTTACTTATTTACTTAAATAGCCAGTTTGGGTTTTTTTTTTAATTATATACTTTTCTATATATGTTTATACATTTAAGCATGAGGGTGGGTTGGGTTTCTTTTTTTTAACTTGTGTTTTGAATTGTATTGTTTTGTATTTGTAATATTAAAAAATCTATTTTTCCAATAAAAATATGTTTTTAAAAAATGCTAGTCTAGTCTGTGATAACTGCTTGATATTCCACGAATAAATTAATAAGTTAATTTGACAGTTTTTTAAAATATAAAGTTCATTTTGTTTAAAATGAAACATGAAATCTCACAGTGTAGTGCTGTTGGTTAAATCCAATGTTGGGATTTATTTTTCAAAGTCCTTGGACTCTAACCAGATCGTAATAGTATCTATGTTACACTGTGCATACTGAAAATTGATGACATATGTATATGAAGCTTCTTTTTAATTGTGCAGAATCACTTGCTTTTCCCAATTTCCACCAAAACCTCGAATATACTTGTTCTTTCTTCCTTTTACATTTCTGGAAAGTTGAAAAACCATCTAGGAATTCTTCACAGACCTCATATTTGAACAGTTCTAGCTATAACTGTGTATTTTACCTTACAAATTGATTTTTAAAAGATATTGAAGTTCAAATTTTAGGTCATTGGGCCATGCTAAAATCAGAATCTAGAAGAAAAACAAGCATCATTACACAATGTACAACATAACCCAGAAAGATAGATGTTTCAGATGTAACTGCTGAACAATACTGAACTGATGGAGTTTGACTTTTGTCTGCTGTTTTATTTTAATTTGATCTGTATATAATAAATGGATGTTTCACAGTTTTTAGATGATTAGCAGAATCATTGAATGCTACCTTAATCAAGTTTAAATATCATTAAAGTATCCTTGAACACTTATTGCCATTTTCAAATGGCTATTAAATTGGTAAGCTTCTACTCAGTTCAGAAACACTGCATTTACCCCACCCCCACCCCGAGGTGTACGGGTTGGAAATGGAATTGTTGGCCTTGTGGAATGAATTAACACTCCTCCTAACCTGTCATATAATGAAGTCATTGAAGGGTCAAAGTGGTGTTCGGTAGTC
Source organism: Chiloscyllium plagiosum (assembly GCF_004010195.1). Taxonomy (NCBI): domain Eukaryota; kingdom Metazoa; phylum Chordata; class Chondrichthyes; order Orectolobiformes; family Hemiscylliidae; genus Chiloscyllium; species Chiloscyllium plagiosum. Next base: position 77,495,322 of record NC_057716.1, on the reverse strand, counting down.
TCTGTTTTTCATCTCTGTGCATATTTCTGAAACTAAGTTTTGTAATACTTCAATGCATGGGTTCAGTAATGTCAGTTGTCATCCAACTGTTTCTAATTATATAATAAATCAGATTAATTTGTTCACTGTGTTCCACCTGCTTTCTTTTATATTCATGACTTGAGCTCATCTTGATATTACCGGGGACTCACAAGGACGTAACCTGACATTTTTGTTAAACTATGCAAGGGTAATATATCTATTCCAGAAGCTATGTACTTTGACAAAGGTTATACTCTCAAATTCACGAGGTAGGCTTGGCTTAAGAAGGTCCTTCAATTCTTTTGATCTCATTCTTCAATCCTTCTAAGTTAATGTAGAATTCATTTAATTTCCTAGCAATTGTTCTATTTATTCACCAGCTTTGAAATGTTGCATTTGCTCATATTCATGAAAGATGGAAAGAAAGATAAAATACATTTGCCAATAATAATTCTAATATTTTAAATGCCAAGATATATGTTGCCATTTAAATGTTGTTTAAACCACAAGCTACAAAAATGATTCTACTCATTTACTCTATGTGATTTTTGATATGTTAGCATGTGAGGGTATAGTTTAAGGTGTAGTGAAAGAGCTAGTGTGTATGCTTCATGATAAAGGGACATGAATGTGACAAGCTAGGAAGGACTCTTCAATCCAAACAACTGCTATTATATAGAAAGAAAGCATGCATTAACGTATATATTTTGAATTACCCAAAGTATCAAATACAGAAACAACAATTCTGATGCCTTCAATATGTGTACTTCTACTCAATGATTGTATTGTATATATCTATGTGCGCAGCATTTAATCGATTTTCTTATAATTCCTTTGGTGATATTCACTGGCTTCCCCGTCTTTTCACTGATTGGGGATAGTGCAGAATATTAAAATTATAGCATAAAAATTGTTCAAATTTCAGAGCTTTTCACAAAGAAAAGATGGTTGACTCTTCTAATAGGCTAATTGCAGCCTAATAATTTTTAAAAATCAGTCAGGGAAGCAGAAATAGAGACAACTAATGAGAGAAATTGTTTTCAACACTAATGGTTCTGAATAAAGTCCAAAGATGTTTTGTTCTTGACCCCACCCCCATTGCCATTGTATGGACATGATGTAAGTATCTTTGAAGAAGCAATTCTTATGAAGTTTGATTACTATCTGTTGATACAATTAAGTCTGTGTAATAGAGGTCAAATTTGAACTGCTTTTTCTCATTTCATTTAAAGCTGATTTTACAGGTGTTATAGCTGTCACTATTTTTCATTCCTCTCTTTACACCTGGCTTTAGCACCACATACTGGGGACAAGAGATTTAAAGGTGTTACTATGGTTAACAGCTTTTTTACAAAACATTTGTTTTGAGAACAGTGCATTAAACAGAAGAGCTATATTCAAATAAGCTTATGATACTTGAATACCTTCACATTCAAGTTGGAAGATTTAACACCTGAGCATTCTTACTTTCTTTATTGGGAGTTCGCCCCTTGACAGCATGTTTGCAATGCACATTTGCTTCTTTAGGTTGTGTCATATTCGTATCGCGAGTGTAACCAGGGCAATGCACTTAGAAGATGCTTTAGAGTAGATAATAACAGCTTGAGGAAAATGCTTTGAAGCATCTTAGGGGCAGTTCACAGTCACTTTGTGTCTTCCAGGTAGGTTTTTATGAAGATATTCACAAGTTAAGGCAATGAGACCCTTTCTTGAACTGAGCATAGCTTTGCTTTGTTTGTGTTAATGTCCTGGATACAATGCAAGCAGTTGTCCTTCATGCATTAAGGTTACTCCCAAGTCCTGTCTTGCAGGCTGACTTCATCGTTTACATGATAATATTTCAGCACTGGCATTGCCATGACTGGTGGTTTTATTTTTGTGGATGTTACTTCTTGTTCTGTGCCTGAACATCACTGACCATTCTTGGCAATGAGTTGGTGTAATGATTCACGCCCCGATAACAAAAAGAGCAAACATTTTGCTAACAGATTGACAAATTCAACAAATTGCTGACTGCTTTTACATTTGTTGGTCACTGCATCACTGCTACAGCTCTCACGTTTTTTGGAACTGGGTAAAGAACTTTTGCTGTCAGTGTTTGGCCGATATATTTGACTTTGAACATCGTTAATTATAATTTATTTGTTGTTCAGCTTCAGGTTCACCTGGTGAGTTCTGTCAAGCATCTCACATTAAATGTTAATTTATTGTCAGTAATAACATATTCCATTGTATCTCTGCACCCAAAAACTTGCAAATCATTCACTATAGATTCAATTCAGGAAGATCATTAATCATCTTATGTTGTCCATGTATTCTTCTGAAGCAGTGGAAATGTCAAACAGGATGCATAACCATCAGTATCACTGAAGGCATCTAGAAAAGATGTTGTGAAACTTGAAAGGGTTCAGAAAAGATTTACATGGATGTTGCCAGGGTTGGAAGATTTGAACTATAGGGAGAGGCTGAACAGACTGGGGCTGTTTTCCCTGGAGTGTCGGAGGTTGAGGGATGACCTTATAGAGATTTACAAAATTATGAGGGGCATGGGTAGGGTAAATAGGCAAAGTCTTTCCCCTGGAGTTGGGGAGTCCAGAACTAGAGGGAATAGGTTATGGGTGAGAGGGGAAAGATATAAAAGAGACCTACGGGACAACGTTTTCACACAGAGGGTGGTATGTGTATGGAATGAGCTGGCAGAGGAAGTGGTGGAGGCTGGTACAATTGCAACATTTAAGAGGCATTTGGATGGGTATATAAATAGGAAGGGTTTGGAGGGATATGGGCCAGGTGCTGGCAGGTGGGACTAGATCGGGTTGGGATATCTGGTCGGCATGGACGGGTTGGACCAAAGGGTCTGTTTCCGTGCTGTACATTTCTATGACTCTAAGACTCTAAATGATTTGAAAACCATTACCTTCATTTGCCTTCATTTGCTAGTAACCATCCTTGATATCTGCGGTGATGAATAGTTTGCCTTTACATGCTGCGGCAATTTCCTTTGATGGTTGTCACGGAGTAATGACATCTCTTCAGTGTATTATTTACATCAATGCATTCTCTCAGCTTGCCAGGTCATTTTGTGGCTATCAATGCTGCTGATGCATTCTGTAGGAGTTGTCACTTTCTTGATTACTCTCATCGTTTTCAGTCTTTCCATCTTGTATTTCAGGCTGGCCTTGAGAGCAGCTGGAATGGTCCTTAGCAGATGCTGAACAGGTTTTGAATTTTCATCTTGATTGGGATGATATTCTTCTGTAAAGTAACCTATCTCTGCAAATTCAGAATTATACTCATCCAGGATCAGTTCCACACTCAAAGATTTAGTCTGCTGCGATACATTACAAATTTCTTTTGGCACATTGGGGGTTACCAGTTACCAGGTTAGCATTTGCTTTCTGTCTATGATCTAGAACAACAAACTTTTGTTCCTGTTGTTGCAGTACACTCACAGTGTACTCTGTCCCCTTGCCATTGGTATGACAGCATCATATTGCTTTAACCTTACTTTTGCGGCCTTATTTTTTTTGCATTGTCATGTTGATCCATTTTGCAAAGGCTTGCGAATGCCATGATGCACTCGTATTTTTCTGACACTTCATGTTGATCTGATGTTCTTCTACTCCTGTTCTCCAACAGGCACAAGTCACCTATACACTTGACTCATCCAATCTTTTGTAGAGATTGATTCATCAGACCCCTCAGCCAATATCACTCCAGTGGCCATCCCTACCTGCTTGCTGTGATTTTCAATCAGATACTTGTGTCCACAAGGATTCCGTTTTTTTTTCGCAGTGAGAATAGTGTTTTCCTCATGCTGGGCATGTCTCTTCTTCTTTGCGTGATGTCCTCCACAGTGTTTACATCTGGCCCTTTGTGTGCAATTATTCTGCTCTGTACGTCTGAAACATCTGTTACCATTATGCATGACCTGGTCGTGAATATGCTCTAGCTGCTGATTCACAGCCTCAGTAGTACTGTATGTATCAATTCTCCCCTGAGTGAAAGTTTCTCTTCTTTTAGGATGCATGTTCTCACTGCAGGATCCCTTGCCCATAATACAATTCTATCTTTGAATAAATCATTGTTTGATTTTATAAATACATGGGCTTCTGCAAGCTTAGTTAATAACATTGTGTATGGATCAATGGAGTCTTTTCCATTTTGGTCCCTAATATTGAATACATAGCTATCACTTAGGGCTCAAAACATGGCCACAAAGCTTTCACAACTTCTGCCACATGTGTATTTTTCTACTTTTTGCAAGTTTTAGGCTGAAATATATTTTGCAAAAGTCTCTTCCCAATAGCGATAGAAGTGTACCAATTTATATTTGTGCTGTTTTTCTCAACCAATCTGTATTTTTGTCATAATTATGCTCTCGCACATGGAAGAAATCCAAGTTTTTGGTTCTTATCCCCTATCATTTAAACCATTTGAACAGGAGGTAATAGGAGAGAAACTGCAGCCATTTTCTGTTAACCAGTATATTAATGAAGGCTGGTTTCATCACAGCTCTGTAAATACCTGCATTGTCCTACCAGTAGATATGCTGTCCTACAGCTCTGCAACAGTTACTTCAGCTTCACTTCTGACTCCGTGTTATGAGCATATATTACAACATTGTTCAACAGGAGGGCTTTAGTCAAGTAGCTTATGATGTTTGCCTAACTACATGTTCTACAACTGCTAGTATCTGAAAATACTAAACTATGTACAATAAATTCAAGTTGTTCTGCACTCAGGAGCATATGTACAACTCCTCAAGCTAGTTATAACATTCAACAAGATTATGGCTGATATCTCACTAACTCCTTAGAGCAGACACAGTTGAAATTGGCCTTGAGATGTTCTAAGTTGTTCTCATCATTGTCAGCCTGTTACAGGATAATTGGCTTTTGTTTTTATTGCTCCAAAACTTTATCAAACCCTTCAACGAAACTTAATTTCTCATCACTTTCTGTTATGACTTTGGATTTGTGATTCACAATGAATCCTGTTATAACATCAGTTTTAGAATTCATAATTTTTGATTCCCGTTGTCCAAAAGAAAATAATAATGATGCCAAAAATCTCTACATTTAAATATTAAATATGGACTTCTATAATCCCTTACAAAGATAAATAATAACTGATCGCAATGTACGAAATCATAGATGTTCCTCTTTTCCAGTTGTGCCCAGTGCAGCAAAGAGGAAAGGAACAATGAACTAGATACATAGAATATCTAAGATCTTTATACCTTGATTATCACTGATGTATGTGAATCAATCAGTACCTTATATAGACAGAGGCTCAGTAGGTGGATTTTATGGGAGAGGACTCACTTTGCTAAGGGAACTCAGTGGCTGAGGAACAATGTCACTGAATGGGTACTTCATGAGTCCCAAGCAAATTCTCTGGGTTTGAATTCTTCCATGTAAGGTGGCAAAATTTGAATTCAATAACATTTTAGAATTAATCAAGTTTCATGGCAACCATGCAATCATTGTTAATTGTCGCTAAAAAGAATTGGTACAGGGAAAGAAATTTGCCATCCTTATCTGGGCTGGTCTACATGTGCCTTCAGATCCACAGCAATGTTGCTGTCTCTTAAAGGACTGAGCAAGTCACTTAGGCATATAAATACCTGAAGAAACAAAATGAAACTGAATGGACCACCCAGCATCAACCTAGGCACTGGAAAGGAAAATGACAAACCCAGTCATGTTGAGGAGTGTGTCCTCCTTAGAAGCTAGTGGCAAAATCAGATCTGACCCCCAGACTAGTCAACCAGCCTGTCATAGCCATATTCATGGAATCATGCTACTTTCAAGGTCTCAGAATGGGGGGTGCACAGTCAGAAGGGAACTGTTTTGGAAGTTCTCAACAGTGAACCTCTCTCTGAACCCCATGAAGTCTTGTGGCATCAAGTCAACATTGACTAAGGAAACTTCCTGATGATAATCTCCTACCACACATAGCCTGGAAAGAATCAGTACTATTCCCAATTGAACACAACTTGGAGGAAGCACTGAGGATGACATGGGCACAAAATGTGCTCTGCAGGAGGGACTTGAATGTCATCATAAGGAATAGGTCAGTTGCACAACTACTGATGAATCTGGCACAGTCCGAAATGACATAGTTGCTAGACTGGGTCTATGGGAGGTGGCAAGGGAACTAATGACAGGGAAAAACATGTTACTTCATCCTCATGAATCCACCTGTCATAGATCTGTCTGCCCATGACAGTATTGATGAATTGATTGATCACTGCATGGTCACTGTGGAGCTAACATCTGACCTTCACACTGAAGACATTCTCCATCATGTTTTGTAGCACTACCACCATGTTAAATGGGACAGTTTTAAACAGATCCAGCAATTCAAGAAATTGGGGGCATCCATGTGGCCCTGGGGGCCATCAGGAGCAGCAGAATTGTATTAAACAACAATCTCACAGCCCAGCATATTTATCCATTCTAGCATCAAATGGGAGAACAATTCAGAGTCATGCAGGAAGGCATGCCAGGAACAGCACAAGGTGAAACTAAAAATGAAATGTCATTGGGTGAAGCAACTGCCTGTCTAATTGCCTGTCTATTTGACAATAGTGGAAGCAGCAATAGACAGAACTAACCAATCCCACAACCAACTGACCAGATATAAACTTTGCAATCCTGCTAGAATAAGTCATGAATAGTGAAGGACAAGTTAAACAACTCACTGGAGGATGCAGCTCTGCAAATATCCTTATCTTCAATGTTGATGGAGAACTGCGCATTAGTGCAAAAGACAAAGCTGAAGCATTCGCACCCATTTGTAGCCAGATGTGCAAAGTGGATGTTCTATTTTGCCCTCTTACTGAAATCTCCAGAATCACAGATGCCAGACTTCAGTCAATTTTATTCAATAATAGTGTCACATCTTCCATGTAAAAACAGAACTTTGTCTCTACAAGGACTAAAGTGGTCAATTCTCACAAGACTAGACAGGTAAATAGAGACAAGAAGGATATCCCTAATGATTGGGGAGTCCAAGGCTCACAGTCTAAGGATACAAGATACGTCATTTAGGATTGAGATGAAGAGACATTTGTTTGGCCAGAAAGTGCGGAGCCTATGGATTTCAATGCTACAGAAAGCAGTTGAAGTCCAAACATTGATTAATTTCAAGTAAGAGTTAGATATAGTTGTTCAGGCTAAAGGAATTATGGGCATGGGGAGAAAAGAGAAACTTGTTGCTGAGTTGAATGATTAGTGTTGAATAAATTTCATGAAGGGTTCCCCAGATAAGCCCCTTTTCGCATGTGATCTTCCACTGCTCACCTTACTAAACATGCTTTTGGGCTCCAGTGTTCAATCTTCTTTTTCAATCATACGATGACAAAGGCAGAGGTGCTCGGTGCTACCAAGACCTTGTGCCACTTTGTTGTGAGGACCATACTTAAGCCCCCAGCGGGGTATCCCTTTACCGGCTGCAAGCCAGGAACTGTCTTTTCATTGCTCTACTTTGTTGCACCAAAACAACCAAAAAAAGGGAAAATTCACCTCTGTAAATGTGATCATTTTAACAATGTATGCATACTGCTGAATAACTCCTGAAATCCCAAAGAGGAAAATTCACCTGAGGAATTTAACATGAAGATTGATGTACACAGACTTTGTATCACATTACATTTTACAACCAACTATGTTCTACTCTCTATATATGAAGGTTTCCATATAGACTAATTGTTGGCCAGGTGAAAACTATGGTGATAAACATACCAGGAATTTTGGGTAGAATGTTATTTATTTCAGACAGAACTCTATCCACTGTAAAGATTATGATAGTTCATTATTTATAGATATTTCATTACTGTAAGATCAACACAGAGCACGTGATGTTATTCAGTGACTGAAAAGTTCTCACATTGAGAATGTAAATATATCCCTTACTTTAAAGACAGAAGGCTGGCTGTGACTCTGGATGGATTCAGCACTCAAAATCCTGTGGTGACTCTGTAACCCAAGCAGGGGGCGTGGTCACGTGGCGTCCCCGTCTCGCACCCGGAAGAGTGCGGGGCGGTCACGTGACGTCCCGTTTCGCGCCTCGGAAGTGGGTCGAGGAGGTCATGTGATGCTCCAATTCGCGGGCAAAAGAAGGTCACGTGGGGTCGGACAGCTAGGAATGCGAGGAGGCGGGGAATGGAGTCAGACTAACACCCAATCAAAAGATCATTCTACCTCAGTGTTTATATGACGTTTTTTATTGTATAAAAGACTGGGGCAGGGACAAAACGAGGTCTTACTTTTTGAACTGATACACTTTGTAGTTTGTCAGGGACAAAGAGGTTTAGACCCAGAGCTCTGAATGCTTTGTTCACTTACTGTGTAAAATAAAATTAAGAGTGTGAGACCGAATATCTTCTCCTATTGCTTCATTTAAAAGAACACGCAAGACTTGGCTCACACATAGAAGAAAGTAAGTTTAAATTGGTAGATTGAGCCAAAGTCCAACAATTTGGTGACCCCGACGTGATGAAGACGGAGAAGTGACGGAAAGAGAGAAAAATAGAAACAACGGACAACTGACGTTTGATGACAACAACAAGCGGCACCGTATAAAAAAAAGGTGAGCAGACGCCTGTTTACATC
>NC_057716.1:77484782-77486064 GCF_004010195.1 Chiloscyllium plagiosum | reverse complement strand
GATGAGGAGAAGAAGAAATTGTCACTGTTTTTAGGAAAAGCAGAAGAGCAAGCTAAATTAGAAGTAGAAGAGCACATGAAGGGAAAGAAAGGGTCAATATTAGTTAGAAGAAAGTGGACAAAAGAAGGTGGGGAGAAAGAAGAGAGGAGGATTCACCTGCACAACATGACGTTAGCCTGTATGGCGGTAGAAACATTACAAAAGGGAGTAGGTGGTACCTGAGATAGGAAAGGCAGGACCATCTGCGCCATTATATCCTAAATTGCCTGTGGTACAATCACCTCCTCCATATCCTGTAATACAAATGCCACTTACGTATGTTCAAGAAGGGATGTTAGACATGCGAGAAGTAGGAACAAGAGAGTACAATGTAGTAAAACAGAGACTGGCGGAGGCTGTAGAAGAAAGCATTAGAAAGTAGAAAAATTAACATTAGAAGTTGATCAGAGGGTTAAGGAAGCAAAGGAAGCAAATAGGGTGACAATGATGCACAGTAGGAATAAAGAACAGCTAAAACAGGGGAGATGTTTTCCAGTGCAGGAGCCAGATGCTCATTCAACACCATATAGTGCTGAGAATGAAAAGAGGGGAAGATTAAATGATTCAGGTCAGTTATTGGATGATGGGTTCTCAGACAGAAGGAGGAGAGATTTGAGGGAAGAACAGGATAGAGAGAAATTGGATGAGGAGGAGTCTAAAAGTAGTATAGATATTGAGGACGAAGAATCCCTGACAGACAATGATGCAAACACCTACCCGGTCACCTTGAAAGGCTCACTCACAATGCATACCGAACATGGCCCTTCACTGAAACCCCTCCCTGAACTAAGTTACGACTTGCGTCAAAGAGACACATTACGACAACCTATAAAGTATCAGCACCACCAAATGCCATTAATTTACAGAGGCTCTTATCTGGGGAATGTCTATCAGCCTTTTACATTTACTGACATGAACTGTATCCTGGATAAAGTGCCCCCACCCATGGAGGGGGCTGGGCCCTGGATGGTAAAGTTTTCTCAATATACACTAGGGTACAAGTTAGCCATGGGTGATTGGAGAGCGGTGCTGGGTAAGCAATTGAATATGTGGGAAATACAGCAGATTGAAGCGTCTGCGGGGACCACCTTAATACCTGATTCGGAACCGTTTGTGCAGCATGCCACCAGTGTGGGAAGGGCAATGAGGGATAGGTTTCCGATTCCACCGGGAGCGATGCACTCACTCACCTTCACAATGAAGGAGGGTGAGGATATGTCTGTCTTTTTGGCTAGGTGTAAGG
>NC_057716.1:77467904-77482160 GCF_004010195.1 Chiloscyllium plagiosum | reverse complement strand
ATGAGAAATTTGTCAGCCCATTTGCAGTGGACTACGGAGGCAGACGAAAGTTTCATATCTCTTTAACGGGCTGCTGATTTAGCGGTCCCAGATTACAAGGAGCCATTTTTCCTCGATATTTCTGAAAAATTACACACAATAAATGGTGTTCTTTTTCGGAAAAAAGGGGGAGGCAGGCAGGTGTTGATGTACGTAAGTGTTACTCTTGACCCAGTGGAGGACAGATACTTGCCATGTACAAGACATGCAGCAGGGGTAGCAAAAATTCTCCAAAAGGTAGCACATATAGTCATGGGCCATTCACTAACAGTACTGACGACACATAGTATAGTGGCCTATGTGAACTCAACAGCTTTTACAATGACGTCATTGCGGCAAACTAGGTTAGAGAAAATCTTGAATGCACCACATATAATTTTTACACATGAAGGAATTAACATGGCTGATAATATGGGAGAAGGAGAGCCACACATCTGTGAGGAAAGGGTACAGAGAGATATCAAAGTAAGGGCAGATTTACAGGCAATTCCATTAGTAGACCCAGAAGAAGTGCTGTTCACAGATGGTTGCTGTTATAGACATCCAATTGAAGGACTTAAAGCAGCCTATGCAGTGGTGCGACAAACAAGTGAGGGATTTGAGGAAGTGTTGACAGGAAAAGTGACAGGTAAAGAATCAGCTCAGTTGGCTGAACTACAGGCAATGATAGCTGCGTTAGAATGGTCAGAGGGAAAAAGAGTAAATATCTATACCGACTCTGCATTTGTGGCAGGGGCTATACAGGTAGAACTTAGTCAATGGATCAGAGCAGGATTCTTAACAGCAGCAAAAACCCCAATTAAACATGAAAAAGATATGAAAAGATTAGCGGAGGCCCTGATGAAACCTGCAGAAGTGGCAGTGGTCAAGTGTAGAGGACATGATAAAGCAGATACAGTAGTAGCGAAGGGTAATCAGGAAGCAGACTCAGCAGCGAAGAAAGCAGCAGGGTATACACCACAGTATATAATGATACAAACAGAGAGAACAGTGTATGACCTGCTGCCCGCTTGCGATGCAAATGTGTTAATAAAAGAGCAGCAGAAAGCCTCTCCTCATGAACTGACAGTATGGAGAGAGAGAGAGGGGCCACAGAGTCAGAAGGGATTTGGAGGTCACCGGATGCTACCCACAGGTTTGATAGCTTCTATGCTTCAGGAGGCACATGGGCTCACACACTGTGGAAAAACACAGATGCAGAGGTATCTGACACATTGGTGGCATCCGTTCTTGCCAGCGATGATTGAAAATTATATCAGGGAATGTAGAACGTGTACAGAATACAACGTGAGAGCAACAGTGAAACCACACGAGGGAAAATTCCCTCTTCCAAGAATGCCAGGTCAGGAAATAGTGATTGACTACACTGATATGATAGAGAGAGTAAACGGATATCGGTACCTGCTGGTAGCAGTGGATGCATACACTGGTTGGCCAGAAGCAATACCTGCGAAAAAGGAAGATGCAAAGACAGTGATCAAATTCTTGATAAACCAATATATTCCAACGTATGGGTTTCCAAAGAAAGTCAGGTCAGATAATAGCACACATTTTAAGAATAAAGACCTGCAAGAAGTCGAAGCAGCTTTAGGACTGAAACATGCGTTTGGAACAGTGTACCATCCTCAGTCACAGGGAAAAGTGGAAAGAATGAATCAGTCCATAAAAGGAAAAATAGGAAAAGTGTGTGCACAAACAAAGTTAAGCTGGGTGGATACCCTACCTTTAGCTTTAATGTGCATTAGAAGCTCAGTAAACTCTATTACAGGGTTCACCCCGTATGAGCTGACAACAGGGCAGCAGTTCCCGGGACCAGGAGCTGGAATACAGATGTTAGAGGGAGGAGGAGCCTCTCTAAGGTACAAACCTTACTATGACCAACTAACAGCTTTGGTGTCAGCTTTCTCCAAACAGGTTGGACCGGAAAAGGGGGAACTACAGAGCCAGGCGCCATCTACTACAGACTGGGTCCTGCTGAAGGTGATCAAACGGAAGTGGTCGGAGCCGAGGTGGACAGGACCTTATAAGGTGGTGGAGAGGACATCGCATGCGGTTAGACTACAGGGGAAAGGAGAAAGCTAGTACCATTGGAGCCAGTGTGCAGCCACAGAACCCTAAGAATTTTGTCTGAAGAAATGCATGAACACTCGGGTATTTACAATCCTCTAGGAGGACTGTTCGATTCATGGTTTGGGAAATGGAAGGGATTAATTGCCTCTTTGTTTATGTCCCTCGGAGGTATGATTATTGTGTTAGTGTTGTGCGGATGTTGTTGTATTCCCTGTATTAGATCTTTGTTAAACAGGGTAATTATTACAGCAATTGAAGGGAAGGCTCCCCCGTCTTACCAGATGTCACAGATGGAGACGGAAACTATGGCTTTAGCAAGGAGGGAGGACTATGCATCAGAGAGCGAATATGATGTATAGAACTGGTTGGTTGGTCTCATTTTCATGAGATCAAAAGGGGGACTTGTAAATATATCCCTTACTTTAAAGACAGAAGGCTGGCTGTGACTCTGGATGGATTCAGCACTCAAAACCTTGTGCTGGCTCTGTAACCCAAGCAGGGGGCGTGGCCACGTGACGTCCCCGTCTCGCACCCGGAAGAGTGCGGGGCGGTCACGTGGCGTCCCGTTTTGCACCCGGAAGAGTGCGGGGCGGTCACGTGACATCCCCGTCTCGCACCCGGAAGAGTGCGGGGCGGTCACGTGGCGTCCCGTTTCGCACCCGGAAGAGTGCGGGGCGGTCACGTGACGTCCCGTTTCGCGCCTCGGAAGTGGGTCGAGGAGGTCACGTGATGCTCCAATTCGCGGGCAAAAGAAGGTCACGTGGGGTCGGACAGCTAGGAATGCGAGGAGGCGGGGAATGGAGTCAGAGTAACACCCAATCAAAAGATCATTCTACCTCAGTGTTTATATGACGTTTTTTATTGTATAAAAGAATGGGGCAGGGACAAAACGAGGTCTTACTTTTTGAACTGATACACTTTGTAGTTTGTCAGGGACAAAGAGGTTTAGACCCAGAGCTCTGAATGCTTTGTTCACTTACTGTGTAAAATAAATTAAGAGTGTGAGACCGAATATCTTCTCCTATTGCTTCATTTAAAAGAACACGCAAGACTTGGCTCACACATAGAAGAAAGTAAGTTTGTAGATTGAGCCAAAGTCCAACAAGAAGAACTAGGACATTTTACTATTATAATCATAAACTGTGATGGAAAGGTGGAGTGCAATTAGATTAATTTAATTTGAAGTACATGTCTACCATATTTATGCAGTGACTCAATACTTTTATGTTAAAAGCCAGTAAATTTAGTTCTGTTCTTTTGCTAATTTCAGAGGTGCAGGTATGATGTTACAAGATACCATGATGTAATTCCTAATGCCCTGTGCCAAACAACTCCTGTGAGACTTACTATTGTAATCAGATTAATTAGTGCTTCATTTTATTGTTGCTGTGGGATTATACTGTCAAATTTTCCTTCTTAATAGTACTCACCACACTGCACAGTTACTCATTGAACTAGCTGATCTTTCCATGCGAAGTGCCTTCATTAGCTCATGGTGGGATGAAATATAAAGGGATTAGGGATGCACCAATGCAATACCACTTTCAGGATTCAAGACCTCTGATTCTTTCAATGTTAATAATGACACTGAAATATTTAATTTTGCAGGAAAACAAACATGTTAGCAACAATATATTTTGAAAGTTGTATTTTCCTACGAATGTATGAAGGACATCCACATAAAAAAACATGGTTCATTTCACACAGAATTATATAATGCCTCATAAATTTGATAAACTGATTTTAAAATGGAATACTTGAACAGAAAAAAATACATTAAAATATATGGCATGATCTTTGGAAGCATTAAGAATGTCTATATCTCAAACCACCAGTTACTTTTATACCATTCATTAGTTGACCATGACTACTAGACCTTGTTTCTTGTAACAATATCGAACATAAAAGACTTGTTATGCATTTGCAATGAACCAGAAAATAGAATATTTAAATGAATGCTTTTCTTCAAAGAAAAGGTCAGGACCCCCTGCAGCAAGTCCATAAATCAAAAGGTGACATTCTGGCATATGGGATTGAACTCCAAGGTTGATAATTAACAAGGGAGAAAAGGTTTTCCCAATAAATAAATAGCAAATTTACAAAAACATCACAGTGAATAGTTTCATTCACACAGCATATAGAAATAAACTTATTTTATTAACTTGCAATGCAATGATGACTTTAACAGAAGGTATCAAGAAGATCAGATTGCATGTGTATTTTTAATCACAAATATACAAATAAAATGGTTGACCTGTGAAACAATATCGATCCTAGTAGTATCAGGAAATGCAAGACATTTTTTCATGGTAACTTGAGGAGCATTGCACTTGGAAGCTGTCACTCTATCAAGCACAGTTGTAAATGTTACTAATTTATTTTAAAATTTCATCATTGCTGTTAGCTATAATTGAAATTCTTTTTTGAGGTGGTGTTCGTACCTATTCAGAATCTATTTCTCAGTTTCACAAAATGAAGCAGCTAGAGATTAAACAATAATCATTGCTGTAACTGATAACAACCAGCCTGAAAAAGAATTAGAAAATTAATTAGGTTCTTTGTGCTGAGTAAGAACATTTCCAACAAATTAAAGTCTGCACTGTTTGCTTGGCATTTTCTGTTTGTTATAAGTTGTGCAACTTACAAAAAAAGAAAAGTTACACATAAAAACTTTCAACATTGATGGGGTTATGGAAAGAGCAATGTAGAATCATTCACCTATTACATGCTTCGCACAATGTTACTTTCCTGATGTGTTAGAAGTGGTCGATCGGTGCAAATTAAAATCTCAGAAATTACCTGAGTCCATCACCTCTTCTGCAAGTGGACACTAAACATTCAAGTCATTCAAGACTAGTTGCATTCCATTTCTTCCTGCCTTTTTTGCTCCATGATTACCAGCTCCCAATCTCTGTCTCATAGTACAAAAGGAACATGGAATTAGATATTATAATTTACTCTTGGTGCTCAGAACCATAACATAGTGTTAGAAAGCAGGCCTATACAATTTATGAAATGAAATGTGGTGATCTTTGTGCAGTTGGAATGGATTTGTGTGCTTCATGAATGAGAAGTCCCTACCCCTCAAGATATGCAACTATCTATGTGATACTTCCTGTGTTTCAATGATTGCTTAACCAAGTTGAAGAGGTTGCATTGTTAGATCACGGGCTCCATATTTACCTCCCACTGCTGATGGGAATGGGTCCTGCTGGGTAACTTGTCCCCCACATGCCTTTTTTGTGGTCATCAGTGCGTGCAAGATTTTAGCCACAGAGAGACAGGAGTTAGCTTTTAATTTAGGCTTCCAAAAGAGTAACAAAAAGATGGGGTACTGGGCTAATGGTCGGATACTTGGTAGTGTGGATGAGCAGAGGGATCTTAGTGTCCATGTACACAGATCTTTGAAAGTTGCCACCCAGGTAAATAGTGCAGTGAAGAATTTTCATTGGAGAAAAGAAGGTTTAGGGGTGACTTGATAGAGGTGTACAAGATGATTAGGGGTTTAGATAGGGTCGACAGTGAGAATCTTTTTCCACGTATGGAGTCAGCTATTACGAGGGGGCATAGCTTTAAATTAAGGGGGGGTAGGTATAGGACAGATGTTAGGGGTAGGTTCTTTACTCAGCGAGTTGTGAGTTCATGGAATGCCCTGCCAGTAGCAGTGGTGGACTCTCCCTCATTATGGGCATTTAAGCGGGCATTGGATAGGCATATGGAGGATAGTGGGCTAGTGTAGATTAGGTGGGCTTGGGTCAGCGCAATATCGAGGGCTGAAGGGCCTGTACTGCACTGTATTCTTCTATAAGTGTGTTTTATTGCAAATATTGAGTACCAGGGGAATCAGGTATGCTCCTCTCCCTACTGCTCAGAATCTTTTGGTACACCTGCTCTGAATGGCAGCCTCCATCAAGTCCCCTATTTCAGTTCTCCAGTTTGCCAACTTTCCTCGGCCTTTCTGATTGTGATCTGTCTGCCTCTCTGATTACCTGGCACCTGTGGCTCCAGTACTTGATTTATCCTCTTCACCACTGGCCCAGCTATTTGTTTTTCCAGCAGCTGGGCAGGAATTGGAATAAAGATTACAATGATATCCTACTGTTCAATTCAGCAAGATCTCTGGTTGCTGGCCCGCGTAGCTCTGTTAGCTATTACTGGACTCCCCACACCCTGGCGAAGTTTTTGTAAAAATGGGGACCTTTATTTCCAGGCTAAATTATACAGCTTTATTGTAAGATATAAATATATACAGAAGCAAAATAAAACATCTAATGAACAAGAGTCACATCCTTAACCTCCTCTAATGCTTGTGACAGATGTTTTTCTGGAAACAAAATAAATACATTTGAATGTACAGCCATCCTTAAAATGAATCTGTATTTAACACATACAATGGCCTCTATGGAATTTTATATGATGAACAAGTACTAAAATATCTTTTTTGCCAAAAGAAGCTTTACATTTCAGAAGTTAATTCTGGGACAACTGGCTAATTTTCAATGGATTTCCTGGGAAATCAATCAACAGAAAGAAAATGCTTATCTGCTTTCTCAGCTACCTCTTATGCACTGCATTTTAAAAGCTTAGCAAAATAAATGATGCAATTAATATGTTTGATAACTTTCCCTCTGGGAGTTAGGTTGAGCTTGAATGCTTCCAGAGAAATGCATATGTCCTTAGATAGTGTTCATGTATTCACTTAAATTCAGCCTTCCGGGCAAAGACCAAGTAATTCCTTTCTGAAGAAGCCAGCAGCGTTCGATTTAATAAAAAGATCAGTCGTGCTGGTCATGCTACAGCATCACCAGAACTTAATTTATTTGCTGATCTCTGCTGCGAGTTACAACTTTAAATGACAACAGGATCAACCATTTGCCACAGTTTCTTCCCTGTGAATCCTGACCCCTGCTAACTGGTTGGTTACCTTATCTCGTATTTAATCAGGGTCAGGAGGGAATATGTGATATTTAACATGGTGCTATTCCATGCAAGGGAATAGTAATGGAAGGTTAGTGGAGTGTTCTACTCAAACTCTTAATGACAAAACCCTTTAGAGCATAGAAGCATACCATTGCTTTTCTTCATGTAACTATTCATTGTGGAACAAACTAATTGGAACTTATTGCTTTACAGTGTGTCATCATTTTAATGCAATTATGCGTCAATGTTATCCATTTCAGTTCATATTCAGAAAGATATAAACAGACTCTGAATGCAATTTGGTAGACTCGCCATTGCCTAATAAGAGGCTAAACATGTCTTCCATTTCTCTTTAGCTAGGAGTCTGGACTGCACTGCCTGGGAAGTTTGTTGAGGCAGGAAACCTCATAAACTTTAAAAAGTCCTTGAATAAATACTTGACGTGACATAACATCCAAGGCAATGAGCCTCTTGTTCCTACAGTCTGGATGAGTGGTTGGCAGTTCTGATAAGATTAATAACCTTCTCTGTTCTGCCAAGGTAAATACCACACTCTTCTCTCTGCTTCCTCACGCTCACCCTATTTCTGTCACTGCACCCATCTCCCAGCAAGGTTCAAGCTTTGCTTCTCTCACTATTGCATCCACAACTTCCCTTATTTATTGCTCCTGCAGCAGACCTCCACCTCACCTCCCACCCACTCCCATCGCCCCCCACAACCACCACCACCCCCCAACCACAAGATCAATAACCTTGCCTAGCCTCCATTTCCTTGGTGGTATCATCAGGTTTAGAAATCACGACTTGATGAGCATTTCATTGAGTCCATTCCGCAGCTGGATGAGGAAGAAATGCCACAGCTCCCTATCACTCAGAGAACTGCCAGAGACCAGGCAGCTGTTCAGCCCTAGGCAGGAGAGAACCCTTTTGTTTAGGCAGTCAGGAGTTTCATCCATATGCATTGGAAGGCACAGGAGCAGCAGGCAGGTACGTGGGAGGCAGGGGCCCTCAGAGCTCAGGGACTTCAGGACAGCAGCTATGTTCAGTTGCCTCAGGTTTGCTGGCAACTTTCATGCATCAGTTGGTGAGTGTCTTGGAGAGCAATGCTCCAACGCCGACAGGATGTGCTGGAAAGCCACATAGACCTGCACTCCATCACCCCAGCTATTGCTCCCAATGACCAAAGATATGGCAGACAGTAAGATGGGAAATCTAACATTCACTCCAGGTGCCCCCTTCCTCTCAAAGAGGCAAGGTGGTGATGACTGAAGGCACCCAATCAGGACAAACTACACAGAGGACCTTTAGAAATCTCCTCTCAGGACACTCAGATGTGGCTGAGACCTCCACCTCCACCCTGTCTGTCCCTCTCTGACTTGTGTAGGTTCAATCTGAAAAGAGTCATTTACCTCTAGCAAGGAGATCCTCAATGTGTCTGGACTGTTTACTCTGAAACGCCGTCGAGTTCACACAATCAAACCTTGATGGCCAAAGAGACTCCTCTGCCCAGCAGTCTCCCTCAGCACCAGCTGCAATCCCAAGAACTCTGCTCAGAGATAGTAGGAGGAAAAGAGAAAAGATAATCTTTTGAGGGCACCTTAGTGGCATGAGTGACGTTGAATTTTATATCAATGCTAACATTTCCATAAATATGAATGGTTTTGAATTACATTAGTTTTCATGAGTCGCTGTCTAGCCCAGAATATAATTATGTTACCAGAATACCAACCTTCATTTCTGTACACGATGTACCCTGGAGCACTGTCTGTCTTGAGGGCCTGCTACAGTATCTGGAAACAAGAGGAACAAGTTGTATACAGGGCTGCTGGTAGTAATTGCCCTTTTGGGTCAAACTTCCCTATCGTTTCCCTGGTGTGTGTAAAAGTGTTACTGTTGGTTAAAGTGGTCAGCAATGTTTAGGGCAGGAATGTATGCAGCACACAAGGGGCCAATGCGTTAGGATCGGCAAGGGTTGGGGAACTAACAACTCTGTGTCATGTTCAGTACATGGATCTGTGTGTACTTTTGTTTCCCTCTAAATTACTCATGCTGGTGGGTCTTGCATGGCCCTCCCTCACAGATTGAGAACTTACCCCACCATTCGGGGTGCCATCATGCCTGTTTTATTCCCATTGCACAGTTTCAATTCACAGCATGCTAGAAGGGCAGTGGTCTCCAGCTTCCACCTCTATATGTCAGTTAAGCCCCGAACATGCAACTCCCCTTTCTGATAGTCCTTTCCATGAATCCAATCAATTTTGCACCTTCTGGTACCGAACTCGCCTCATCTATCTGAGCCATCTATCTGTGGCAGGAAACTCACCAGGCCACCCTTGAACCCTCCTCAACATTGCTTCCCCTTCCCATTTTCCTATCAGTTTTGGCTGGATGAACCTAACTGAATGACCATGGTCCACCTCTTGAGCAACCTAATTGGATAGTCCCAGATTTGAAGAGTCCAGAGCCATGACTGATGGCTGTACATCTCCCTACCTCTCGATCTATCCGTTATTGGACCACAGAACTTAACATGACCCATTTCCGGCCTCCAGAGGCACAGACACAGTAACTGAGAACATCCTTCCAGAAGCCTGATTGTGACTAAACCCCTGGACTGGAATGGGAGGTTGGCCTTGACTTACTCTGCTGGGAACCCCTGCCTGATGAATGACTCTGTCAACTTCAATGAGGACTAATTCCCTTAGACTTTGATACATGGCTGTTTGTTTGCTGCACATGCCGTGTGTTCACTGTGTAGCTGCTAGCAGATGATGGAAGTGTAGGTTAGATGTAGCACATTGCCATTCAACAATAGGTAAGTTCCTTTGACAGAGGACGACTGACCAGCAAGGCAAACTGCCTGGTTATGTGACTACATTAATTGGCACAACAAGAATTTGGGTCAGTGCTGGGTGAGTGAAGAATGAAAATAAGCGAATAGCCCTGAGATACATGTTGTTTCAGGCTGTAAGCTGTAAGGTATGATCAGGGATAGTCTGCAAAACTTTGTCAGAGGGAGGTCATGCCTAACAAACACAAATTATTTTTTAATGGAGGTGATGAAGTGTGTAGATGAGAGAAGTGCAGTTGATATAGTTTTTTGGATTTCAGCAAAACCTTTGACCACTGGTAAAGAAGGTAAAAGCACGAGGGGTTCAGGGGTACTTGACAAATTGGATTCAAAATTAGCTCAGCAGTTAGGAGACAGAGGCTGGTGGTAGAAGGCGGTTTGTCTAACTGGAGGTCAGTGTCCAGTGGCGTACCAAAGGGGTCAGTGCTAAGTTCCTTGTTGATGGTGAAATGTACAAATGACACAAAAGAGAATGTGGGGGGTGCAAAAGTAAGTCTGAAGATGACACAACAATTGGTTCAGTGGTTGACAGTGAGGGAGACAGTCTTAGGTTACAAGAGAATATTAATGGATTGATCAGATGGGAAGATTAACGGCATATGAAAATTGAGATGATTTGAGGAAAAGTTCTTTTTCACCCTGAAAATGGTGGGAATCTGGAATGCACCGTCTGGGAGAATAGTTGAGGCGGGATCTTCACAACCTTTACAAAGTACTTGGACGAGCACTCAAAATGATATAACATTCAAGGGTATGGGCCAGGTGCTGCAAAGTGTGACCAGTGTAGTTTTAGAGTAATTTTTGTCAGTGTAGAGTTGATGGACCATAGGGCCTCTTCTATATTTTATGATTCTATTACTATAGCAGTGACTGCACTTCAAAAGCATTTAACTTGCGGGACATCCCGAAAATTAAAGGCACTGTAGAAATGCAAGTCTCCTATTTCTGGAGTTTTTAACATACATATTTCATGGTTTTGATACCTGTTATTTAATGTGAATTCATAGATTAAATTATATTTTGATCATTTGATCCTCAGGTGGGAATTGAAAACACTTTGAAAAGCAGTTTGATTAATTGTTTTCCGTTCTTCTGCTTGTTCAATGTTTATTATGCATACAGATATATGTATGTATCTCGTTGGCTGATTTTTGCTTTGTTTATTTTTATTTCTTGGCTGGTAGTTTTTCTACTTCTAACTAGCGAGAAAATCAACATTGCCATTAATGCACTGTAATCTTTATTTCTCTCCTTTTTCCAAATTTAGTATAGAATCAGTGAGCTGAATTTTGATTTTGGGTTTTCAAGTCCATCAGGACGAAATCTAAGCCAGGAATCTAGAAACACTGGCTGTGGGAGACATAAAACAATTTTAAAAGGTGGCCAAGTAAGAGACAGCCTGTGGAAGATGTTTCAAATTAAGGACAGCAGGTGGGCCTCTGAGCTTGAAAAACTAATACAAGGTTTTCCAGCATCAAAGCTCAATGACCACTATCAAAGGTGAGAAATGCTAATATAAGAGGCATGAGAGCATCTCTGTTCCTGGCCGCAGGCTGGCTGGTTCTGCCATCTCCAAAGAAAAGATACATTTATTCAATGGAACTTATTCTTAACATTAATCCTCAACTAGGTGCAATTCTAAATCATTATTGGTAATTAGTCAACGTTCTCGGCTATAAAATTCCCACATTCCCAAGATCTTTTAGACTACCAAAGATATTGCTGAATAAAACAAACCTATTTGGTACATTGCAGCAGAGAAAAGTGTGTGTGCAACTTTCAGAATGAAGCCTCAATAACATTCAATTATTAAAATCAATCCTGGATTGGATTTTAATAATGGTTTCAAAACTATAGGGCATGGAAAAATTTAAATAGTCTGAAAATATCTGTCAGAGTAATAAGTACACCTAACAGTAACTTTGGCTATACACATTTGCCTAGAAAGAAATATAAAATAACCGACTCACTTAGAAGTATAACAGTTTGTTTAAAAATACCTAGAACAAACAGGATATACAAACAAACATTTAAACTAAGATTACATTCACAATCCAAGTATAATTTGAAGTTTTTGGCTGGTCTGAGTCTTTGACAGGAATTCCCTATGAGAGAACTCAATGCTATGATTGTGACCAAGCTGGCTACTCTGCCTGTATTTACTTCTGGGTAATCCAAGATGGAGGACAGGAAAAATTTCTGGCTGTAAGAGCTGCTCCTTTTTTTGAGGTATTTTAGGTGCTGGAGGTGATTTCCTCGAATTCCAGGAGCAGCAATTACTGTTTTATATGCTGTTGCATTGTTCTTGAACTTTGGAAAAAAAATGTCAAAACAACAGTAGTTTTAAAAGGGAGAAGAAAAGATAAAGGAAGCACATGGTGAGGACAGTGCAGGAGAGAGAGAGAAAAAACCTGCACAGTTACTGCCTTTGCTGTTTTTGAATTCATGTGTCCCTGGACATTGGAGTGCATCTGGAAAAATTAACAGTGAATTTCACAACTAATCTTGGAGGAACGGGTTTGGGCGAAGTTCACAACACAGAATCAGATAAGTTAATTGTTGTTTTAAGTCTGTCCAAGAGAAAGGCTGTATTAGTGAGTACAGTGGGTTCTTTCTTGATTATATGTTTTTGGAGATAAGCCTCTTGATTAAACTTAAAATATAAGCCATAAGTATTAATTTAACTTGGGGCAGTGTTTTGTAGAGGAATAAGATGGTGTTAATTTCTGGGTCTGTAGATTGTGAAGGAGCAAAAATGGCCTTTGCAGTGATATATACTTCTTGTCAGATGTGGGAGTTTAAAGAGAGTTTAAGGGTTACTGCGGATTATATCTGCAATAAATGCTGTTGGATGCGAATCTTATCAGAACAAGTGGATCGGTTGGAAAGACAGACAGAAGCAATGAGCAATTTGCAACAGCAACAGTATGTGATGAATGGCAGTTATAGGAAGGGGGAATATCTCAGATACAGTCACATAGACAGGTTAACTCCAGGAAGGGTAAGAGAGGTGGGCACCTAGGGCAGGAGTCTTTTGTGGATATACCCATTTCAAACAGGTATGCTGTTTTGTAAAATGTAGGAGGTGATGGATTCTCAGGGGAACGTAGCACGAACAGCCAAGTTTCTGGTATTGAGACTGGCTCAAATGCAACAAGGGGTACGTTGGGTTCCAAGAAATCAATTGTGTTAGGGGATTCTGTAGTCAGAGGTATAGACAGACGTTTCTATGGCCAGCAGAGAAAAAGTAGAATGGTGTGTTGTTTCCCTGGTGCCAGGACTAAGGATGTCTCAGAGAGGGTGCAGAATGTTCACACGGGGGAGAGGGGCCAGCAAGAGGTCATTGTCCACATTGGAACCAATGATATAGGAAGGGAAAAGGTTGAGATTCTAAGGGAGATTACAGAGAGGCAGAAATTTAAAAAGGAGGTCCTCAAGGGTTGTAATAACTGGATTACTCCCAGTGCTATGAGCGAGTCAGGGCAGGAATAGAAGGATAGAGCAGATGAATGCATGGCTGAGGAGCTGGTGTATGGGAAAAGGATTCACATTTTTAGATAATTGGAATCTCTTTTGGGGTAAAGGTGACCTGTACAAGAAGGACAGACTGCACCTAAATTGGAAGGGAACTATACTGGCACGGAAATTTGCTAGAACTGCTTAGAAGGATTTAAATTAGTAAGGTGAGGGGTTGGGACCCAGGGAGACAGTGAAGAAAGAGATCAATCTGAGACTGGTGCATTTGAGAACAGAAGAGATTCAAACAGTCAGAGACAAGGTCGGACTAATAATTTAAACTGCATTTATTTCAATGCAAGGGGCCTAACAAGGAAGGCAGATGAACTCAGGGCATGGTTAGGAACAAGGGATATCATAGCAATTACAGAAACATGGCTCAGGGATGGGCAGGACTGGCAGCTTAATGTTCCAGGATACAAATGCTACAGGAAGGATAGAAAGAGAGGTAAGAGAGGAGGGGGAGTGGCATTTTTGATAAGGGATAGTATTACAGCTGTGCTGAGGGAGGATATTCCCGGAAATACATCCAGGGAAGTTATTTAGGTAGAACTGAGAAATAAGAAAGGGATGGTCACCTTATTGGGATTTAATTATAGACCCCCTAATAGTCAGAGGGAACTTGAGAAACAAACTTGTAAGGAGATCTCAGCTATCTGTAAGAATAATAGGATGGTTATGGAGGGGATTTTAACTTTCTAAACATCGACTGGGACTGCCATAGTGTTAAGGGTTTAGATGGAGAGGAATTTCTTAAGTGCGTACAAGACAATTTTCTTATTCAGTATGTGGATGTACCTACTAGAGAAGGTGCAAAACCTGACCTGCTCTTGGGAAATAAGGCAGGGCAGGTGACTGAG
>NC_057716.1:77456274-77466239 GCF_004010195.1 Chiloscyllium plagiosum | reverse complement strand
GGTTACCTCAGATTACAACAGGATCTTGATCAGATGGGCTGAGAAGTGGCAGACGGAGTTTAATTCAGATAAATGCGAGGTGCTGCATTTTGGGAAAGCAAATCTTAGCAGGACTTATACACTTAATGGTAAGGTCCTATGGAATGTTGCTGAACAAAGAGACCTTGGCGTGCAGGTTCATAGCTCCTTGAAAGTAGAGTCACTGGTAGATAGGATAGTGAAGAAGGAGTTTAGTATGCTTTCCTTTATTGGTCAGAGTATTGAGTAAAGGAGTTGGGAGGTCATGTTGTGGCTGTACTGTTGGAATAATGCATGCAATTCTGGTCTCCTTCCAATCAGAAAAATGTTGTGAAACTTGAAAGGATTCAGAAAAGATTTACAAGGATGTTGCCAGGGTTGGAGGATTTGAGCTATAGGGAGAGGCTGAACAGGCTGGGGCTATCTTCCCTGAAGCGTCGGAGGCTGAGGGGTGACCTTATAGAGGTTTACAAAATTATGAGGGACATGGATAGGATAAATAGACAAAGTCTTTTCCCTGGTGTCGGGGAGTCCAGAGCTAGAGGGAATAGGTTTAGGGTGAGAGGGGAAAGATATAAAAGAGACCTAAGGGGCAACTTTTTCACGCAGAGGGTGGTACGTGTATGGAATGAGCTGCCAGAGGATGTGGTGGAGGCTGGTGCAATTGTAGCATTTAAGTGGCTTTTGGATGGGTATATGAATAGGAAGCGTTTGGAGGGATATGGGCTGGGTGCTGGCAGGTGGGACTAGATTGGGTTGGGATATCTGGTCGGCATGGAAGGGTTGGACCGAAGGGTCTGTTTCCATGCTTTATATCTCTATGACTCTATAAAGGCTAATATAAGACATTTTCTGCTGTTGTCTGTTACATCTGCTGTGAAAAAGGAGAATTTTTGATGCATCAAAATAATTTTAAGGAGTCTGATTCATAGTAAGTTATTTCAACGTTTTGAACTTCACAGCAATGAGGTGCAAGAGCCACAAGGACATTTATATCTTTCCACTATTTCTGAATAAAATGTTTTATGACTTCGCTCTTGGCAGAGTTCAAATTCTGCACTTCTTAGCTTTTTTTGAAAGATGTTGACTCAAAAAACCTTAACATTGTAAATTTTTCATTTATTTCATTCTTGCCTTTCCATAGACCCAAGTCTTAATGCCACTGTTAAGCTGAATGGGAATGCACTTACTTGATCATATTCTTACCTGTCCAATTATTGTCAGAACAACTCCAGCAAACTACCTCTTAAGGCCATTATTCAAACCGGGTGCAATGTCTATATACTCATGAAGTCTATGATAAAACCTCTAAACTAGGGATGTTTTTATCTGAAGGTTCCTTAGGTATCCAGATCCTTTGGTTGATCTGTGAATGTATATTAAAATGATAGAACACAACAAAATGAAGAGTTCTATGAAGTATGCTATTTTACAATCTAGGCCTAAAAACCGTCCATCTTTAGGCTGTTGCAAATTGATATTAAGTAATTAAATGTGGATTCTTCTGGATTTTCAATCCGCTTCATTCACATTCTTAACCGTTTTCTTCAAATTTGAGATCACGAAGAAAGGTCTTATATTGACAGATTGCTTTGACAACTCAAAACACTTGTACATGAATGTATAAATAGTACTGACATTATGTTATTAGAGTAACACACGTATGGTAAAATGTTACAATTTGTCCAGCAATTAAAACAAAGAAAATCATCGTAACAATAAACAAATAACTCTGATGAAGGGCTTTTGCCCGAACCGTCGATTTTGCTGCTCGTCGGATGCTGCCTGAATTGCTGTGCTCTTCCAGCACCACTGATCCAGAATCTGGTTTCCAGCATCTGCAGTCATTGTTTTTACCTACCTAATAAACAAATAATGCCATTTAATGTTTAAAATGCTAAATACATTCGAAGAGTAATACTTTCGGAGATTACTCAGACTGCTCAAGGTTGCAAATATGTTCAGTTAGTTGGAATTGTGTTATAAAATGAATTACAAGGATGTCTAGAAACTATGACATATTCTACCAAAGGATTGCCCTTGTCTTACTAAGTGGAATAGCTACCTCATCCTGCTGATGGTACATTTTACAACATTTGAAACAAATGTTGTGACATTGGAGTAATTGTAGCTATCTTGTAATAAAAACATAGCAATTCAGATCAGACCACATGTGATTTATGTGAATCTCTTCTGAACCTTTAAAGCTGTTTCAATGCATACAATTTTCAAAAGCATGCCTTTCTGATCTTGAGAAAAGACATTTTGTGGTGACTATAGAGATATGTTTATAAAGATTTCCTGTATCCCACACACATTCCCATACATCACTACAAATTCCAAAACACAGCTGGCACCTGAAAAGCAAGCTAATAGCAATCTTTATCCCTGTGTGTATTGATGTTGACTGCATGAAGTCATTTGGTTTGGGAACATCCCAGAGTTGAATTGTTTCAGGTAAACGTAATGTGTGCTTTGTTACTAAATTGCCCACAGTGCTTCTCTAACTTCATCTAATCCATGAGATTTATATACATCCTGAGTCATCTCAGCAAATATTCAAATATGCAGATGATCTCTGCAAAGCTACAAGGAGAGATTTAAAGAATCCTTACTGAGTGTAGCTGGAGGATGTATGACACACTCACTCCTGCCACATCCATAATACTCCTTCAGCTGTGAAAAAAAAAATCTTGCCTTCAAATAAGCTGTCTACTTTTCCTCTTGCTCAACTTCTACTTATGACTTCATAGCTACGCTCTGTGCATCTCTCTGTCTGTGGAACTTTCTATGCTGCCCCGGTGGTGAGTTTGATGGTGGATACATTTAATAAAGTGGGAGGGGAGACTGAGTCAGGAGCCCACTGCCTTCCCACCTAATGGTTAATCACACAGAGAACACGACAACCAAATGC
This sequence comes from Chiloscyllium plagiosum, assembly GCF_004010195.1. NCBI lineage: Eukaryota > Metazoa > Chordata > Chondrichthyes > Orectolobiformes > Hemiscylliidae > Chiloscyllium > Chiloscyllium plagiosum. The sequence continues at coordinate 77,463,307 of NC_057716.1, read as the reverse complement.
CGAAATATGTTTTCACGGGCTTCTGATTGGGGTCCCTGTTTCAATCACAGGACCCGGCTTTCGGAAAGACAGATATCCGCCCCCCCCCCCCATGATGCCAATCCCATCAGGACGTCCTTCCCACAATCATCACCTGTGCTTGGCTGGCTGCTCAACCCCATGCCTCCTGGTGGGTGTGGAACCAACAGCCCCAGAGTAAAATTGGAGTAGAGATGAGCTGTTTGCATCTGATTAGTCAGCAGCTTTTTGTGGGCATAATTTCTGATCCCAGAGTCCAGGAGAAGGATGGGTGCTGGCCTATCAAATGTCTGAGAGACACAGATGATGTGCCAAAGCAAAAGAAGCAGTGCATGTGTCCTGCCAGCTCTCCAGCTCGTGGCTGGCATCGCTGTCATATCCACAGTTATCGCCCCTGTAAATGCAATTGCTCTGCTCAAACTGAATGTGTTTGTGAAAAACTGCTGATCGCTGCACGGAGAAAGCACACAGCCTCCCAATGAAATGCCTACAAAATGTTTGGTCATAACAAGCAGCAAGACAAATATATGATGTCAAGGCAGAAATCTAGCTCCAGACATTGACACCTGCTTGTCTACTTCATTGCCCGAGAAAGGGACATATGGATGTCCATACCACCTATGTTATGATAGTAGTTGACAACTGCTGGACTGCTCATCATCTAATCTGGTTGACTATCTCCATCAGCCTGACCCAAAAATAGCAGCAGAAGCACTGCCACAGAGAATTCAAGGCCAATGGACTCAAGGACTCTGCAAAGAAGGACCTACTTAGTCAGCACCTCAGTCTAACTGGTGATGCCCAAAAAATGTGAACCACAGAATGTACACTGGTCTATCCTAAAGTCCATCATAAACAGAAACGGAAATTGTTGGAGACAACTCAGGACGTCTGTTAGTATCTTTGGAGAGAAAGCAGAGGTAACGTTTTGAGTCCAGAGATCCTTCTTCAGAACAGTTTGGCGAGTGCTATTAAATCACATGCACAAATTAATCCTGAACTGGAAACCCCTCCGGTACCTGACGGAAATACAGGTCCACAGGAAAATGACGATGAAATCCAACAAAAAAATCCTGACCTAAAGAACAGATGGTGGGTAGAAAATGTACAAGAAATCTATTAACTCACTGAGAGCCATAGCATACATAGATACTTAATCCACAGTCAAGACTATCCAAGGCTCAACTACCCAAGAACCTACACCACAGAGAGTTAAGAATGGAGTGTTACTCATTAAGGACAGAGAGGCGGTGAGCACTTGTTGGAAGGAGTGTTTTGAGGACCTCTTCATCAGACGTTCAGTCATGAAAGTGAATGCTCTCTACCACAAACCAAGACATGGTATCTGCCACCAACTCAACACAATCTTAGCCATACATGATGTCAAAAAATGCATCTGGCAGCTGCAAGGTTTTTGGAATCCATTCTGAAATATTAAAATGGAATGAAGAAGCATTCTAGGCTCATATACACAACCTCATCTCCTTCATTTGGAATGAGGAAAACATGGTCAGGGAAATCCGAGACTTTCTAACTGTGACCATCTTCAAGAAAGGAGCTAAGTCCAATTTAGGTATCTATAGAGGAGTGTCCTGCCATCTGCCACTGGGAAGAGCTTGGCAAAAATCCTCCTCAATCACCTTCTCCCAGTCAAATGCAGATTCCATCAAGAGGCTCTGTAGTAATGATCTTCACAGCAAGACAATTTTAGGAAAAACTCAGAGCAACAGCATGACCTCACAAAGACCTATGACTCAGTCAAACAAGCAGGAATATACAGTGTTCTCCTCAAAATTTGATTGCCCACAAACATTCATGACCATCCTCACCCTGCTGCATGCTGGTATACAATCTATGAACCTCACCAATGGATCCACCATAGTCCCAATACGTGTGCAAATCTGGCTCAAGTAAGGCATTATCATCACAGCAAGACCCATCTCTATCCTTCTTGCCAGATCATAACACATTCAATGAGACATCTCACATGCATGAAGCTAATGTGAAGGATGAGCACAAATCTGTTGAACCTATGTCACATCCAGTCTGGAACAAAAACCACCTTAATCTCTATCATTGAGAGCTCTGTGCAGACATTCTTGCTTGTTGATTCATTAACAAAAACATGTGAAAGATTTGGCCTTTAGCTAAATAACTGGAAGGCAAAGATCTTCCACCACCCTACTGCTACCAAATGATCAAGATCCCAGGTGAACCTTTGGACAATATTGATCAATTTGCAGACCTTAGCAGTTTCCTCTTAGCGATGACCTGCATTAATAAGGAGACTTAACACCATCTCCACTGTGCCAACACAGTCTTTGGCCATCTGCGGAACAGAACAGTTGATGACAAAGATCTCAAACCTGAGATCCACTTCATGATTTATAGGAGAGCAGTGTTACCAGCCCTTCTGTACATGCTGGTGACATGGACAATATAGAGCAGACAGTTCAAAGACTTGGTGAAATACCATGGGAAATGACTTGACAAAATCCTATAAATCCACGAGCAGGATAAATGCTCTAATGATAGTGTTCTCTCTTAGGCTAACATCCACACTATCAAGGCACTGGTTACAATTAATCCACTGCTTTGCTTGGGCAGGCCACATCAATATATATGGTTGACACAAGACTTCCAAAATAAGTCCGTTACTCCAGGCCTTGGCATATCAAATGGTTACCAAGAGGACAGAGTAAATACTTCAAGGCCATCCTTAAATCCTCCCTGAAAAATATACAATAGCCCCACTGACCCATAAGAATCTCTAGCCTAAGACCACTCAATTTGGAGAAAAAGCCAAGGTGCCAAGTATTTTGAATATCTCCAATAGGCCCAGGTATAGGTTAAGGAGAGAATGTGTGCAAACCCAAGCATCCCATCAAACACCACCTACTTGTAGATCCAGTATTGGACTATATGGTCATCCCAGGATCAATGACACGAGAGTGGGAGAAAATCATCCATGACCCTGAGGGAGCAGGACTAGAGAAGCTGACACTATAGATCTAAAGTCATGAATGATGTTGGACATGGTACAGATTGTAAAGCTAGGTATGTGAAACATTCTAAGTATAGCAATAGAAGGCATCACTGAACATCTTACTGAACACCAACCAAATTCCCTGCACAGAACTACTTGCATTTATTGCTTTAAGCCTGCTTTTGCACTATACATAATTGGCGAATGAAAACTGTCTGCACTGGTGAAGTGTTGGAGTTTTGGGAAAGTGAACCTGGAAACCCACAAGGACAACAAAGGACAGGAGTGGTAAAAGAAAGGGGTAAATAGAGAATGCTGGAATTTCTGATTAAAGAAAAAGATTTTGAAAGTGCAAACCAATTGGTCAGCATCGAAAAGACAACTTCCCGAGTCGTTCAATCAGGATTCTTCATCCATAAAGTACTTATGAAGGACTAAATCAGAAATGTTAATCTGCTTTTCTCTTTCTCTGAACACTTGCAGAATTACTAGCTCCTTCCTTTCTCTACATTCTCCTTTTCTTAGCAGGAAACATTGGCAGTTCCTTAACAGGAAGCAGATGCATTCTGACAGCGCCGACAGTGAATAAAGTGAACAAACATTCATAATGACTTTGTAAGTCACACACCATTCAGTCTAGCAAATGCATCACTGTTAGTTTATTGCTGCTGTGTCAATTTTCTGGAATTTTCAAGCACTTTGTGGAAGCACAACTCACAAGTTGAAAGATTGGAACATATAAAAAAGAAAGCCCACATCGTTTTTTGAGAACCTAAAAAATTAGAAATGGGGCAATAGGAGGCAGTGGCTTAGTGACAACATAATTAGCCTCTTATTCTGGAAAAGAAAGTGAGGTCTGCAGATGCTGGAGATCAGAGCTGAAAATGTGTTGCTGGAACAGCGCAGCAGGTCAGGCAGCATCCAGAGAACAGGAGACTCGGCGTTCCTGAAGAAGGGCTTATGCCCGAAACGTCGATTCTCCTGTTCCCTGGATGCTGCCTGACCTGCTGCGCTGTTCCAGCAACACATTTTCAGCTCTTATTCTGGAGACCCAGGCTATTACATAAAGACGTGGTTCAGATCTCACCAGGGCAGATGTTGATATTTGAGCACAATTGAGAAATCTCAGATTAAAAGGTAATCTAATGATGGCCGTGACACCAATTTCAATTGTTGCAAAATCCAATCAGATTTACCATTGGCCTTTAAGAAGAAATCCACTATCCTTAGAAGACAACAGGACAGAGGAACTGAAGTAAGCCAATCTGAATCTACTCTGTCACTCAATAAGATCATGGCAGATCTGATAATCCTCAATTCATGAATATACTTATAATGACTCCATCTTGGCACTCCTCTGCAGTAGAGAGTTTCATAGATACCCTCTAGAAGAAGAAATTCCTCATTATCTCTGTCTTAAGTGTGCTGCATTTGTCTGTCCCACATATAACTTTAGACTGAGAGCCATTTCAATGAATCTTAAAAGTCATCTGAAATGAGCTAAAAAGACACTCAGTTGTAATTAATTGTTAAAAGCCTAAGGAAAGGAATGAAACTGGAAGGCAACTTGACATTAGCCAAGGCTCTGGCACTAAGCAACAATGCAAAAACCTGTCCTGTCAACCTTACAAATCTTCCTAGCAATCATCTAGTGACATACAGAAAAATTGGATGTGCTTTCCATAAGCTGGTGACACAACAGCCTGATATAGTCATGGATACAGCATTATATCTTACAAACAATGTCTGGAAATCCCACCATCAGCAAATCTGGGCATGTCCTGTCTCAATGAAAAATCATAGTAGAACAGTGGTAGAATATAATTAGGACTGAGTTGTTCTGAAGCTTCTTCATTGACTGTAAATCTGTAGATGTGGGGCAGCACGGTGGTTAGCAGGGACCTCACAGTGCCAGGGACCTGGGTTCAATTCCCGGTTCGAGCGACTGTCGGTGTGGAGTTTGCACATTCTCCCCGTGTCTACGTGGGTTTCCTCAGGGAATTCTGATTTCCTCCCACAGTCCAAAAAGATGTGCAGGTTAGGTGAATTGGCCATGCTAAATTGCCCGTAGTGTTAGGTACATTAATCAGGGGTAAATGTAAGGGTCTGGGTGGGTTGCTCTTCGGAGGGTCAGTGTGGACTTGTTGGGCCAAAGGGCCTGTTTCCACATTGTAGGGAATCTAATCATCTAATGAACACTTGTGGCAGAAACAAGAAAGCCTTCTGCTGATTACTAACTACTGATAAGCTGAGAAATCAGTAATTCATAATGGTAAAACCATACATAGCAACAGAAGTAGGCAATTCTGCCCTTCTTTATTTGAGAGTAAATAATCTGGTGAGTACATCTCGATAGCTGATCAAGATAAAAATGGTACAGGGCTTTGGCAATCAAAGAATGACCAGACAGCAGAACCCTGTTCAATCCCAGGAAGAAGATGATCCCATAACCTAGCTCTTAATGGCATAGTGAAAGTGCACAGGCAGACACAAGGACAGCAGACAACCACGAAGATGCAGTTAGTAAGCTGGATTGAAAATGGAAGAGTTCATCAACATTAGCATTACTATCCTGGCTCTGGCATCCATAACTGAAAATGTGTTGCTGGAAAAGCGCAGTAGGTCAGGCAGCATCCAGGGCAGCATCTGGCATCCATAAGTCTGCCTGTCTCTGTGGATAGGTTGGTAACCACCATGGATAACTAAGTCTAGCACACTCAGTGTTGCTGGATACATGTAAGAACCTGCACACAATTACTCTGGGTGTAGGTACTCAGCATCAAAAACACAATGAGAGGGAGTCATGGAACTTTAATCCAACTCCAGGTCCTCCTTCCTCTCAGAGAGACAGAGTAGTTAGAGCAGGCTCCAAAAGGGAGGAGGAGCCATATAATTATCCTTTATAGCTTCTTCTCAGGACACTTCAGACGAGCCAAGCCACTCTACCTTCCTCCGACCTATGATTGAAAGCCTGCAGATGACCAAAATGAAGGATGTGAGGCTATATCTGGACCAGGCATTCTTAGCAGGCACCAGGGAATAATCACACATATCTTCCAGGTCAGAAAGGCCTGGAGAATCAAACTCCATCTGAACTGAGGAAGTCAGGACTGCACTTTGAACATAGAACATAGAACACAGAACAATACAGCACAGTACAGGCCCTTCAGCCCTCGATGTTGTGCCGGCCTTTCTATCTTTCTCTAAGATCAGACTAATCTACCTTCCATGTGCCTATCAAAGAGTCGCTTAAATGTCCCTATTGTATCTAGCTCTACTACCACTGCTGGCAGTGCATTCCACACACCCACCACACTGTGTGTAAAGAACATACCTCTGACATCTCCCCTAAACCTTCCTCCAATTACCTTAAAATTATGTCCCTTCATCACAGACATTTCCGCCGTGGGGAAAAGTCTCTGGCTATCCACTCTATCTATGCCTCTCAACATCTTGTACACCTCTATCAAGTTGCCTTTCATCCTTCTTCACTTCAATGAGAAAAGCCCTAGCTCTCTTAACCTTTCTTCATAAGTTTTGCCCTCCTGGGTAATCTCCTCTGCACCCTTTCTAATGCTTCCACAAGTTTCCAATAATGAGGTAAACAGATCTGAACACAATATTCCAAATATGGTCTAACCATGGCTCAATAGAGCAGTAGCATAACCTCATGGCAAAGAAACTAAATCTTCCTACTAATGAAAGCCAGCACACTGTACACCTTCTTATCAAACGAGGAATTTAATACACGTCGTGACGTTGAACAATTCTTCCGTCGCCTCCGCCTCCGAGCTTACTTTCACAATCAGGACTCCCGCCCACGTTCTGAGGACCCCTTCGCCCACCTCCAACACACTGCATCCATCTGGACACCCCGCGCTGGCCTATTACCTGCCCTCGACCTCTTCATTTCCAACTGCCGCCGGGACATTAACCGCCTCAACCTGTCGACCCCCCTCCCCCACTCCAACCTCTCACCCTCACAACGCGCAGCCCTCCAATCCCCCTGCTCCAATCCTGACCTCACCA
>NC_057716.1:77409037-77454239 GCF_004010195.1 Chiloscyllium plagiosum | reverse complement strand
CATCCCCTCCCCCACTCACCCATTGTACTCTATGCTACTTTCTCCCCACCCCCACCCTCCTCTAGCTTATCTCTCCACGCTCCAGGCTCACTGCCTTTATTCCTGGTGAAGGGCTTTTGCCCGAAACATCGATTTCGAAGCTCCTTTGGATGCTGCCTGAACTGATGTGCTCTTCCAGCACCACTAATCCAGAACCTTCTATCAACCCTCTAGCTTATCTCTCCACGCTCCAGGCTCACTGCCTTTATTCCTGGTGAAGGGCTTTTGCCCGAAACATCGATTTCGAAGCTCCTTTGGATGCTGCCTGAACTGATGTGCTCTTCCAGCACCACTAATCCAGAACCTTCTTATCAACCCTAGCCTATTTATCTCTCAGCCTCCTTGGCCCACACGCCTCATTCCTGATGAAAGGCTTATGCCCGAAATATCGATTCTCCTGCTCCTCGGATGCAGCCTGACTGGCTGTGCTTTTCCAACACTACACTCTTCGATTCTGATCTCCAGCATCTGCAATCCTCACTTTTTCCTAGTTGATTATAACCTTACTGTGAAGCCTCTTCTATGGATGCCTACGTTGAAGAAATTCTCCACCCTCCTCTCTGACCTATTACTTTCACCACCCCCTTTCATCTGCCTATCACATTCCCAGCTACCTTCCCCGCAGCCCCATCCCCTCCAATTTATCTCTCAGCCCCCTTGACCCACAAGCCTCATTCCTGTTGAAGGGCTTATGCCCGAAACATCGATTCTCTTGGTCTTCGGAGGCTGCCTGACCCGTTTTTCCAGCACCACACTCTTCAATAACTGTCAACTTGGTGGCAACTTTGAGGGATCAATGGACATGGACCCCAAGAACCCTCTGTTCCTCCACACTGGCAAGAATCCTGCCTTTAACCCTGTATTATGCATGCAAATTTGACCTTCCAAAGTGAAACACCTCACAGTTTTCAAGGTTGAACTCCATCTGCCACTTTTCAGCCCAGTTCTGCAGCCTGTCAGTATCCCATTGTCAATATCTACAATCGTCCTTCATGTCATTGGCAAATTTACTAATCTACCCTTTCACCTCCTCATTAAGATAAAAATCACGGACAGCAGAAATCCCAGAACAGATCCCTGTGGAACACCACTGATTACCGAGCTCCAGACTGAATTCTTTCCCTCTACCACCATCTCTGTCTTCAATGGGCCAGACAGCCAGTTTGCCCTGTATCCCATGCCTCCTTACTTTCTGAATGAGCCCATTGTGGGGAACCTCATCAAATGCCTTGTTAAAATCCACATACACCACATCGACTGCTCCACCTTCATCAATGTGTTTTGCCACATCCTCAAAGAATTCAATAAGGTTTGAGGTATTACCTGCCTCTCACAAAGCCATGCTGACTACCTCTAATCAAACTATGATTTTCCAAGTAATCATAAATCCTGTTTCTCAGAATCATCTCCAATACTTTGCCCACCACTGACGTAAGACTGACTGGTCTATAATTCCAAGGATAATCCCTATTCTTTTTCTTGAACAAGGGAATAACATTTGCCACCCTCCAATCATTTGGCACTACTCCAATGGACAGTAAGAATGCAAAAACCATTGCCAAAGGTGCAACAATCTCTAGGGTATATCCCATCCGGCTCAGGGGATTTACCTATGTAAATGTTTTTCAAAATTTTCAACATATCCTCCTTCTTAACATCAGCCTGTTCTAGCATGTCAGTCTGTTTGATGCTCAGAAACATCAAGGTCCCTCTCAGTAGTGAATACTGAAGCAAAGCATTCATTAAGGACCTCCCCTGCCTCCTCTGACTCCACTACTGATCAGTCCTACCTTCACTTTGGCCATCCTCTTGTTCCTCACAAAAGCATAGAGTGCCTTTGGGTTTTCCTTAATCCTACCCGTTAAAGCATTTTCTAGCCCTCCCAAGTCCATTCTTCAGTTCCTTCCTGGTAACCCTCTAGAGCCCTGTCTGATCCTTGCCTCCTCAACCTTAAGTAAGCTTCCTTCTTCCTCTTGACTAGATGTTCCACATCCCTTGTCACCCAAGGTTCTTTCAACCTACCATCCCTTCCTTGCCTCAGTGGGACAAATCTGTCCAGCACTATCAGCAGGTGCGTCCTAAACAACCTCCACATTTCTGTTGTGCACTTCCCTGAGAACATCTGTTCCCAATTTAAGCACCCCAGTTACTGCCTAATAGCAGAGAGATCTGACACCTGACATGGTTTGTTGCCAAGCACCAAATCCAATATGGCTTTCCCTCTAGTCAGCCTATCTACATCTTGAGTCAGGGATCCCTTCCTGGACACACCTGATAAAAACTGCTCCATCCAAACTATTTGAACTAAGGAGTTAATATTAGGGACGCTAAAGTCATCCATGACAACAATCCTGTTACTTGTGCACCTTTCCAAAATTTACCTTCCAATCTGCTCCTCTGTGTCTCTGTTGCTATGTGGTAGGGTCTGTAGAAAATTCCCAATGAAGTGACTGCTCCTTTCCTGTTTCTGACTTACACCCATACAGTTTCTGTAGACAATCCCTCCTCGACGACCTCCCTTTGTGCAGCTGTGATATTATCCCTGATTAGCAATGCCACTCCTCCACCTTTTTTTCTTCCCTCCTCCCCCATTCTATTTGAAACATCAAAATCCTAGAACATCCAACAATCATTCCTGTTCCTGTGATATCCAAGTCTCAGTAATGGCCACAACATCATAGTTCCAAGTACTGATCCGTACTCTGTATTCATCACCCTTGTTCCTGATACTTGCATTAAAATAGACACACTTTAACTCATACACTGACTGCACCTTTGCCCTATCAAATGCCTATCCCAACTCACAGACTGTCTATTCACTGTTTCTGCCTGTTCATTAGCTACTCTATCATCTGATTCATAGGTCAGGTACCCACACCCTTGCCAATCTAATTTAAACTCTCCCAAAGAGTTCTAGCAAACCTCCCACCCAGTATATTGGTGCCCCTCTAGTTCAGGTACAAACAGTCCTTCTTGTACAGGTCCCACCTTCCCCAGAAGATATCCCAATGATCCACATATTTGAAGCCCTACCTCCTACACCAGCTCTGCAGCCATGTATTCATCTGCACTCACTCTCAATTCCTAGCCTCACTAGCCTGTGGTACCGGTAGCAATCCTGAGATTATTACTCTGCATGTCCTGCCTTCTAGCTTCCAACCTAACTCCTTATATTCTCTTTTCAGGTCCTCCTCCCTTTCCCTGTAAACAAAAACAGAAATTGTTGGGAAAATTCAGCAGGTCAGGGAACATCTTTGGAGCGAAAACAGAGTTATCGTTTTGGGTTCGGTGACCCTCTTCAGGTCTGGATGAGAAATAACTGCTGTCCTTACTGCTGATTCTGAGAGCCCTAGAAAAAATTATTAATAAGTGTTTTGACATTTCACAATGCAACTCTGAGCTTGTTGACCAATTTTCACTTTAATAATGATGTACATTGTTAAAATATTATTTCTCTGCAATATCCAGTCCAATATAAAGTTCTCAATAGTTATTTCATCATAAGTTAATGTTTTTTGACAAAGGTTGGTGCAAAACAGGTACTGATATACAGATGCTGATTTTCATTGCTTCTGTTTAAATGATTCAGCAAAGGAAAAATGCTTAGCATTTAATCTGTATTGCTTGTGGATGCGTGGCCAGTACTGGAAGTCATGGCATGTTGTTAATTTCAAAAGGATACATGTTTTTAATTCCACATTAGACTGAAATCAATAATTCTGGCTTGACCGCATTCTGTTTTCCTATGATGCCAAATCCTTGCTTTCTCTTGTAGGCTTATAAGATGATGTTTCTCTTGAATTAGGTTTTGCAATACTAACAGATACTCCATGATGTTGCTCAAAGTGGTTCAGATGATACTCTACTTTTCAGTGATGAAAATATATATTGTATAACACAATATATTACAGTATAGTGGGCCCGATGTGGCATTGTCTATAGCCAAAATGTGTATCTTCTCTTTCTGTAAATATCTGTTCCTTTCCTTCTATGAAATTATTTTTTGTCTTACCTTTTCCCTTTGTTGTTTAGCCTTTTGTTTGGTCCGGTTCTTACAGATGTTTGATTTTGTTGGTTCTGTACCATTTGTTTTCAATATTTTTCCTCATTGTCTGCTTCTGTAAGTCTCTGTATCTCTCAGTCTTCTCACGTTTTGTGTGTCACCATTATCCCAGATGGCCTTTAAGACTTTTTGCAAAAACCAGGTTGGAACTTTTTTTCTTGTCTTTCTTCTGTCACTTTTGACTAAAGAGAATATGGAAAGTGATTTGCAAGATAAAGCCAGTGAAAATATTGCCTGGAGTTTCCAAAAAGGGGCAATATTACACACATTGCCACTCTACCCATTCCTTTTTTACAGGAGAGTGCAGTGATTGTAACAAGTTCAGCCAGCTAGACCTCACAGAATATGAGTTCCCATATTTGGGGTTGTTATTCTGGTCAAATCAGGGAGCCCTGGCTGACAAATAAAAACAGAAATGTCAGAGATACAGGCAGTCTGACTCTGAATAGGCAGTGCTAAAGTCAAGGACTGTTCAGATGTTAATATAGGTTGATTTGGTGACAAGATATTGGACTCTGTACAGTTTTTTTTTTCAGAAAGAGATTGCATTTCTGAGAGAAGATTCTGTTCAGGTCTCCTTCAGAAATGCAGAGCTGTACTTCCATTGTGACAGTTCTTGCATAAGCAGAATTATTGGTGGAAAGCAAATCATGATCCCATTTTGCAGCAATGAGCTGCTACGTTCTAAAATTGAAAGGTCCAGAATCACAGACAGCTAATTTTACAGCTGTTGGCAGACAGTTAAGTACCTAAGGTATACTTTAGAGTGCTGGGATGGGACTGTGCTACTTGAGTAGGGGGTACAGCACCAGCTAAATAGGGTGCAAGGTAAGCAGGGTACCAGCTGAGTGGGGATAGAATGCTGGGGAGTATAATGCCAAATGAGTAGATGGCAGGTCCCAGGTTAGGAAGGTGGCAGTATGTAGAGGGTGGGATGAAAGTGGGCTAGGATGCCAATTGGGTAGGTTTCCAAGTGGAATGGGGTAGAGTGACATGTAGGTAAAGGTGTCAGAGAGCAATATGGCAGTGTTTAGGTTGAATGGGCCCTCCCCATACCACTATCTATGACTACAATTGCTTCTGGGTTGGGTAAGTGGGAGATATCCTAACCCTTCAGGAAGGCCCTGTCAATAAAATCGCAACTTTTCCTGCCTATTAATGCTCCCCACATATACTTCCTCACCTGTTGAATATTTCCACCGTTTTTGGTGTATATTTCAGATTTCCAGCAACTGCCATATTTTGATTTTTTTATGGCTAAAATCTTACTACACTTCTTTATAAAGTGCCACATGCTAGTGGTAACAGTGACTTTTCAATGCATTGTGTCAATGACCAAGAATGCTGCAGCCAACTATAATTTAAATCATCCCTTTAATCAAACAAGCATTGAAATCTCCTGTTTAAACACCAATTACATAATTATAAGGTTTCTTTGAAGTCTAGTGGGAGCCACAGTCTTTTATAGTCGCCCGGGGCTATTCAATGCCAAGAGAAACCAGGAAAAATAGCTTAGAATTATCAAAACTAATTAGCTTTTGCACTGCTCTCATATCAATAAATGGAAGTTAATCACAGGAAAACAGACTAGAAAAAAAAAGAGATCTGAGGATATTATATTTCCAATACATATAGTTTAATTTTACTCTGGCTGTCAAATTCTAAAATGGGGGAAAGATTGCCAATCAACATATAGCACAGCCAAGTTGATGGTTTGATACACATTGCTGTCACTTTGAAGGCAATATCTGATTTATCAGCCATTATTGGCACTGTTTTAATCTACATTCACTTATAACAGTAGGTTAAGTGCTGAAATAATTACATTAATGACTATAAATAAAAGCTTTGTGATGGCAAGGATTTCTGTCAAATTGAAGCAGCTATTAAATTTCCAACAAACTTGACTGCACTTTATCCATTTGGATTGGTCATCACTCTCAACAAACCTTCTTCAGTTGGATGGATAGCAATTATCATCGCATTAGTCTGTTTAAACTGTGCATCATTGATTTTCTCAATTTCCATGTTCTGACTGATTTGTTAAAATTAACAAAATGATTGGAGACCAATCCTGCCTTGCTTGATGTTTTTCTTTGAATTTTCAACTCCTACCATATAATTTGAGAAAACTTTTAAGATGTCAAACGTTTTTAAATGCAGTTTATATGTCATTCAGAATTCTGTTCCTTTGAAGTGACAAAGGTTCATGTAAATAACAGGACTTTCCCAAGTGCTCTAAGTTTATGTGATAGATTTTGTAAGATACAATATTGCAATGCTATTTCCTGTAAATTCGACACACCTCTCTCCAATGACTCAATTAAATTGCTTAATTTAGCAACTTGTGTGGCATCCAGAGAATCCTACTGGACTCAAACCAGATTTTATCTTCCCTTTTTTTTGCTATTGTCATAATTACAGGAAAGTCAGTATGACATCTGGTCAGAGTATTGAGTACAGGAGTTGGGAGGTCATGTAGTGGTTGCACAGGACATTGGTTAGGCCCCTGCTGGAATATTGTGTGCAATTCTGGTCTCCTTCCTATCTGAAAGATGTTGTGAAACTTGAAAGGGTTCAGAAAAGATTTACAAGGATGTTTCCAGGGTTGGAGGATTTGAGCTTTCGGGAGAGGCTAAACAGGCTGGGGCTGTTTTCCCTGAAGCGTTGAAGGCTATGGGGTGACCTTATAGAGGTTTACAAAATTATGAGGGGCATGGATAGGATAAATAGGCAAAGTCTTTTCCCAGGGGTCAGGGAGTCCAGAACTAGAGGGCATAGGTTTAGTGTGAGAGGGGAAAGATATAAAAGAGACCTAAGGGGCAACTTTTTCACACAGAGGGTGGTCGTGTATGGAATGAGCTGCCAGAGGAAGTGGTGGAGGCTGGTACAATTGTAACATTTAAGAGGCAATTGGATGGGTTTTTGAATGGGAAGGGTTTGGAGGGATATGGGCCGGGTGCTGGCAGGTGGGACTAGATTGGGTTGGGATATCTGGACGGGTTGGACCGAAGGGTCTGTTTCCACACTGTACATCTCTATTACTCTATCTGAATATTTTACCAATGGCTCGAGTCTCAAGCTCTATAATAAAAAAAAACTTGTGAGGGGAGTCTGTCCTGAAATTGGGTGTCAATAGTTATTTTTGTTACTACCTTGTAGAATCGTTAATAAACTGGTCAATTTCAATGAAGTAAGAATTAGATCTAGTAAATTGCGTTTAGGAATGTTTTCCCTTTGCCCCCTTCCTCCAATCTCCCTTTCCCAACCTGGCTTTCCCATTCTCCCTTCTCTACAGATAGATTTTGCCAGACTAATAGATTATATTCTTAATTTGGTAGTTTGTCTGAGATAAGATTTACATGCATTTGGAGAGGCAAGAACTGATTGGAGACAGTCAGCTTGGTTTTGTATGTGGGAAATAGCATTTCACAAACTTAATTGAGTTTTTTGAGGACGTAACCAAAAAGATTGATGAGGGTAGAGTGATAAACATTGTCTGCATGGACATTTGTAAAACTTTGACAAGGTTATGCATGGAAGACTAATTAGTAAAGTGAGATCACATGGGATTTGGGGAGATCTTGCCAAATGGATACAAAATTGACTTAACAGTAAGAGCAGATTGTGGTGGTGGAGGGTTGTTTTTCGGATTGGAAGCTTGTGATCAGTAGCGCTCCGCTGGGATTAGCACTGGGTTCACTTTAGTTTGTCATTTATATAAACGATTTGGATAAGAATTTAGAAGGCATGGTGAGTAAGTTTGCAGATGACACCAACATTGGTGATGTAGTCGACAGTGAAGAAGGTTATCTAAGGTTACCTTCTTGATCATTTGAGCCAAGTTTAGTTTAGATAAATATTTTGGTAAAACAAACAAGGGCAGGACTTATACAACTAATGGTAGGATACGGCACAGTGTTGAATAACAGAGAGACTTTGGGTTCAGGTACATATTTCTTCAAAAGTTGCTTCACAGATAGATAGGGTGGTTAAGAACACACTTAGCCCACTTCCCTTCATTGCTCAGACCATGAGTATAGGAGTTGCGATGCCATGTTGAGGTTATGCCATTGGTGAGGCCACTTGTGGAATACAGCGTACAGTTCTAGTTGCGCTGTTATACCGAGGATATTATTAAATTAGAGAGGGTTCAGAAAAGACTTACCAAGATGTTGCTGGGACTGGAGAGCTTGACTTATAAGGATAGGCTGAATAGGCTGGCACTTTTTCATTGAGGCATAGGAGGTTGAGGGGTAATTTTAGAGATTAATAAAATCATGAGGGGCGTAGATAAGGTGAATAGCAAAGGTATTTTCTCTTGGGTGGTGGGTTCAATACTATTTTTAAAGTAAAAGGTGAAAGATTTTAAAGGGAACTGAGGGACAACCTTTTCATACAGGAGGGTTCACATGTGGAATAAACTGCCAGAGGAAGTGATGGATTCAAGTACAGTTACAACATTTAAAAGGCATTTGGATAAGTACATTAATAGGAAAGGTTTGGAAGGATATGAGCTAAATGTAGGCAGGTGGGACGAGTTTATTTTGGGAAACTCGGTTGGCATGGACAAGTTAGAATCTGTTTCCATGCTGTATGACTCTACAACTGAAGAATTTGTAATTAACAAACGTCACATGCTACCAATTGCAATTAAATCAAATGTTGATCCATATTAAGTGGATTATGCCCAATAAAGAGACATTCAATCAACAAAAGGTTTTGAAATTGACTTGTACCCCTGTCCAGAGATTATTCAGTCTATAAGCAAATTGTCAGATATTCCATTAAACCTGATTAATTCCGCAAACAAAGTATAAAAGCTTTGTCTCTGGATACAACACTGATATTTTATTGATCATAGCATAATTTCTCCTAATTATCAGAGTTAATTATCATAGTTACCATGGTTCTGCAGTGGTGCTATGGCAAAGGGACTTGAGACTGGCTGACTGCTTTGAGCGGGTGACGGGCTCAGCATTGGGAGAGAAAAGCATGCATTTGGCTAAACACTTAACTAACATTGTAAAGTTGATCTTTTAATTTTTTTTTCTTTATTTTTCCAATTTATAGCTGAAACTTTGCACCCGGGTACCTTTGTACCAAAAGCACTGGAGAATGATGACTTTGTATACTTTACTCCTGTACTTGAGCATGTGGCAATAAAACCTAATTTGAGGTTGAATAGTTAGTGGAAAGTATCTTCTATAGTGTCTATCTTGCAGCAAGAGATATGTCAAGTACCAAAACTCAATGGTTTTATCATTCAGATAGTGCCATAACTCAATAATGAGTGTGGAATATGATGGGAAAGAAAATTCAAGTGAAGACCTACAATTTAATGCAGTCTGTGGTTCTAAAAGACTCAAGACTACCTTTTGATTACAGATAAGGCAATTCCTCTAGGTGATAGTTAACTAATTGAAGGAGAGCTGGACCGAAAAAGTCGCTCTTTCCTGGAAAGAACAACAAAGGGCAAGTTTTGGCTTCATACAATTAAGAGTGAAACTTTAACTGCAGTACAAATTGAAATTGACTCTATTCAATTGATCACAATGGAGAAATTATTTTAGTGTTGCAAGTACTGACTGAATAAAATGAGATTCACAACTAAAATGAATGGAAAAGATAAAGTAAAGGTTTAGACTTCTAATCAAAATGTTTTGGATAGTTATTACAAAAACAAAATCTAATACACATCAATGTCTGCAAAAACACATTAATGTTTTAGGGTGTAGCATGTTTCACAGAATTAAATAATGGTTCAATAAAGCATTTACAAATCAACAAGTAAACCATTTAAAATAGTTTCCTTTCCTTTGCTCCCTCCCAATAACTTCTTTTATCTCACTGTGCCCTTCATTATATTAACAATAATTCATCTTATCTCCTTTTCTCAAAATATAAATAGCCCTTGACTACTTGATATTTATCGGTAGTTGCATCACAAATACTTCTCACACGAAGGAGTAACAAAAATGTGGCACTTCCTTTTCCAAACAGCCGTAGATTCAAAAATTAAAAAAATTGAGAAAGTCATTGGCAGGTCAAATGAGGAATTTAGAAGTAAATTATATACAGAGTGTGGTGAGAATTTGGTTGTCACATTCAATTGTTGAAACAAAATATTTCAAGGTTTGGTATGTAGACAGGGGCAAAAGGAATAGAGTGATAATGGGGGAAAGAGTGAGACAATTTAATTAACATGAGTGCAGGCTCATGTAAAATGTAAACATTGTCATTGACCACTTCAGATGAAAATGCTGCTTGTGTTATGAATTCTGTGAAATTCTAATTGTGATTGTATAATGCAACATCAGAAAATAGGATTTTCCACATTGAATCAGCAACCACTTTCCCTTAGATGTTGTGAAACTTGAAAGGGTTCAGAAAAGATTTACAAGGATGTTGCCAGGGTTGGAGGATCTGAGCTACAGGGAGAGACTGAACAGGCTGGGGCTGTTTTCCCTGCAGTGTCGGAGGCTGAGGAGTGACCTTATAGTGGTTTACAAAATTATGAGGGGCATGGATAGGATAAATAGACAAAGTCTTTTCCCTGGGGTCGGGGTGTCCAGAACTAGAGGGCATAGGTTTAGGGTGAATGGGGAAAGATATAATAGAGATCCAAGGGGCAACTTTTTCATACAGAGGGTGGTACATGTATGGAATGAGCTACCAGAGGATGTGGTGGAGGCTGGTACAATTGCAACATTTAAGAGGCATTTGGATGGGTATATGAATAGGAAGAGTTTGGAGGGATATGGGCCGGGTGCTGGCAGGTGGGACTAGATTGGGTTGGGTAATCTGGTCAGCATGGACAGGTTGGACCAAAGGGTCTGTTTCCATGCTGTACATCTCTATGACTCTAAGTCATTGTTTAACTGACTAATTAATTCCTTCAATGTTATTAAATGTTCATTATATTAGAAATAGTGTAATTAATCATGATGTCATTATGTCAAAAAATATTGGATTAAATGACAATTCTCCGACACATTACCAGTACACATTCACCTTGTCTCAGCTGGCTGGACAACCAGTGTAGATCAGATTGGTGCCAATAGTGTGGGCTTCCATTCCCATTTTAAATAGGATAGATTTCAAGTCTACATCCTTTCCCAATCCATGCTGAAGATTGTCATGCTATGGTTTGAACTGTCTTTGAGCAGAGAACTGAAGAAGTAATTTAAACAGGACACAATTGGTCAGCAGATTACTTCCTTATCATATGAACATATGTATGAATTAGGAGGAAGAGGATGGTGTTCAGCCGCTTAAACCTGTTCTGCCATTGAACAAGATCATGCCCACTGTGATTGTAACTTCATACCTGCATTCCCACCTATCCCTGATAATCTTTCATCCCTTTCATAGTTAACAGGATTAAATAAATGTGCTTCAAGTTTCTTTTTGAAGACATTGGACATCATTCCCATTGAGGAGAAAGTGAGGATGTAGATGCTGGAGATCAGAGTCGAGAGTGTGGTGTTGGAAAAGCGCAGCCGGTCAGGCAGCATCTGAGAAGCAGGAGAATCAATGTTTCGGGCATAAGCCCTTCATCAGGAATGAGGAATGTGGGCCAAGGGGGCTGAGAGATGAATGAGAGGGGGGTTCTGGGTGAAGGTATCTGGGAATGTGATAGGTAGATGAAAGTGGATGTGAACGTGATAGGTTGGAGAGGAGGGTGGAGCAGATAGATGGGAAAGGTGATGGACAGATCAAGAGGGCAGTGCTGAGTTGGGAGGTTGAATCTGGGATATGGAGGGGGTAGGGAAAATTAGGAAACTGGTGAAATTCACATTGATCCCATTTGTTTGGAGTGTCCCAAAGTGGAAGATGAGGTGTCCTTCCTCCAGGTGGCGGGTGATAAGGGTTTGGCAATGTCGGAGACCCAGGACCTGCATGTCCTTGGGGGAGCAAAAGGAGGAGTTAAAGTGGTCAGCTCAAGGCGGTAGGGTTACTTCATGCACGTGTCCCAGAGATGTTCTCTGAAGAGTACTGCAAGTAGGCGTCCTGTCTCCACAATATAGAGGAGACTGCATCGGAAGCAACGGATACAGTAAATGATGTGTGTGAAAGTGCAGGTAAATCTCTGACAGATATGGAAGGCCCCTAGTGAGAGGGGAGATGTGGGTGCAGGTTTTCCAACTCTTGTGGTGGCAGGGGAAGGTGCTGGGAAGGGTGGGGTGCGTGGACCTGACAAGAGACTCGCAAAGGGAATGGGATTTCCAGAACACAGATAGGGGTGGGGAGGGAAATATATCACTGGTGGTGGGGTCTGTTTGTAGGTGGCGGAAATGGGGGAAGATGATGTGATGTATCAGAGGTTGGTGTGGTGGAAGGTGAGAACCAGGAGGTTCTGACTTTGTTGTGGTTGGAGGGGTGGGGTTCAAGGGCAGAGGTGCGGGAAGTGAATGAGATGTGCTGGAGGGCATCATTGACCTTGTGGGAGAGGAAATTATGGTCTTTGAAGAAGGAGGCCATCTTGTGTGTTCTGTGGTGGAATTGGTCCTCCTGGGAGCAGATGCGGCAGTGACGGAGGAATTGGGAATAAGGGATAACATTTTTACAGGAGGCAGGGTGGGAGGAGGTGTATCATGTAGCTGTGGGAGTCAATGGGTTTGTAGTAGATGTCTGTGTTGAGTCGGTCACCATTGAAGGAGATGGAGAGGTCCAGGAAGGGGTGGGAGGTGTCTAAGATAGTCCAGGTGAATTTAAGTTCGGGGTGGAACGTATTAGTGAAGTTGATGAACTGTTCAAGTTCCTTGTGGGAGCACAAGATGGCACCAATACAGTCATCAATGTAGCGGAGGAAAATGTGGGGAATGGTGCCGGTGTAGCTGCAGAAGATGGACTGTTCCACATACACGATGAAGAGACAGGTATAGCTGGGGCTCATGTGAGTGCCCATGGCTATCCTTTTGGTCTGGAGGAAGTGGAATGATTCAAAGGATAAATTATTGAGGACCAGTTTAGCTAAACGAATGAGAGGGTCAGTGTAGTGGTACCGGCGGGGATGACAGGACAGGAAGAAACGAAGGGCTTGGAGCCCTTCGTCATGGCAGATTGATGTGTATAGGGATTTGATGTCCTTCATTTCCATTGAATCTATCACTTTATTGTGCTGTGACAATTGGAACATAATTAAATTCTCATTACATAGCATTGAAAGTCAACTGTGTTTCACCTCACTGGAGTAGAACACTGGAAATCAAACCCCACTATCCCTTGCATTATCACACAAGTAAGAGTTTATAAAGTATGCAAAATTCACAAAAATTATGTGTCTTTTTAAACCCAGACTGACAGAAGGTATGGACCAGGTCTTTGTACTTAACAAACATAACTATTTATTACAAATAGTTAGATTCTAGGTACAGGTAATCATCTATGAACTGTCGTCATATTACTCTACCAGTTAAACTGCAAACCCCCATACAAAACACCCCCTACATAAATGCAGAAAGACACAAGAATAAATATTGGTGTTGTGTATAGATCTTAAAATTGGGAAGGTAGTTCAATGATCCCTGCTCATATATATTTTACACACATTTCCCCAAGACACAGAGCAACTGGTTCACTTGTTATAAAGTCTTTGACTTTCCTTAGTTAAAAGTCACAGCTTATAGCAACTGTTGAGAGGAAATAAACTGACTTTCTTCAGGTTTTAGGTGCTTTATTTTTTACTTCAGGAGGAAAGGACAGCACTTTCCTTTCTGGATATCTGATGGCTTCTGACTATCTTGTTCACAAGCTGCTCAGCTACCTGGAAGCCATTTTTAGTTGAAGTTTGTTTTATATACACTCCTTGGTGTCAGTTTGCCTGCAAGTAGACATTCCCCTACTGGTTGAACAAACAACATGTAAACAGCACATACAATAAATACAGGTAGCTCGCTTTTAAAACGTGCAGCAATCCCTTCCACATTCCTTGCTTTCTAAAAATAATACTTTTCCTATTTCAGCCCACAATAACGTGACATGGTCCTTAAAACTGACCAGGTACATGGTGAACTGGACTCTCCACTTCATCCTGCTTAATCAGTACAAAGATGAACTTGTTTCAGCTGGCTTTAAAAGGGTTCCTGTGGCATAATGCTGATGTTCCTATCCCTGGGTCAGAAAGCCCAGACACAAGCGCCATTTGTTATAGATGAGTGCTAAAACATGCCTGAACCAATTGATTAAAAGTATCCAGAACAGCCTGGCCACATCCCCATCCACCTTTCATGCAAGGGCACTTCTGGGGAAATGACTAGACAGTATTCAACAGATGGATCTTTAGCTAATTTTCCCATCTCTAATCCAGGGGCACTGAAATCTTGCTCCGACCACTAGTGGTCAACAGACACACTGATGAGAGACCAGAATTTAGGGAATTTTCAACTATTTGAATCTCCAAGTAGAAGTTGACTCCATGATAAATAGTTGAAACTTTATTGCTGGAACAGCACAGCAGGTCAGGCAGCATCCAGGGAACAGGAGATTCGACGTTTCGGGCACAGGCCCTTCTTCGGCCTGTGCCCGAAACGTCGAATCTCCTGTTCCCTGGATGCTGCCTGACCTGCTGTGCTGTTCCAGCAATAAAGTTTCAACTTTGATCTCCAGCATCTGCAGACCTCACTTTCTCCTCCATGATAA
Organism: Chiloscyllium plagiosum; assembly: GCF_004010195.1. Classification (NCBI taxonomy): domain Eukaryota; kingdom Metazoa; phylum Chordata; class Chondrichthyes; order Orectolobiformes; family Hemiscylliidae; genus Chiloscyllium; species Chiloscyllium plagiosum. The sequence goes on along the minus strand of NC_057716.1, from coordinate 77,439,493 downwards.
ATAAGTTAAGCCTCAGCTTTGAAGGTTTAAGTAACTGGTGCAACTTAGATTCAGTCAAATGGCCAAAAATGCATCGTAAGCACCAACCACGAAAGAACTGTCTGTCTAGGAGTTCATAGAGAGGTACAAATACAGGTACTGGAAGCTGGGTACCAGTGTTGTCTGTTGTACTGAACATTTAATTCTGTAATGCTGGACATTTTACTTCTCTCTTGTCTAAGATCAAGTAACTAAAGAAGCTGTGCCTCGGTACATGGTAAATGGGCCCTGTAATTGGCAATGTATAAACTTTTCACTACAATCATTAAGCAAATGAGACAATAATGATTATTTTATTCTATTCCATTTAACAGAAGGTACAGCCATCAATGGTGGATCAATTTAAAATTGGAGACATGAGAATTGGAGGAGTACAGGGTTTTGAGGGCAGCAAGTGACAGCAAAGATGGTGAGTGCTAAGGAATAAAAATGTTAAAGCTGAGAAATGACTAGACTGAGAGGTAATGCAGGTCAGTAAGCATAGGAATGTTGCCTGAATGTGACTTGATGGGAGTTAGAACATGGACAACAGAATTTGAATGAGCTCAAATGTGTAATTGGAGGATGGAGGAGACCAGTCAGAAGAGGATTTCAATATTCTGGATTAGTGGTGCTGGAAGAGCACAGCAGTTCAGGCAGCATCCAAGGAGCTTCGAAATCGACATTTCGGGCTTTTGCCTGCCTGAACTGCTGTGCTCTTCCAGCACCACTAATCCAGAATCTGGTTTCCAGCATCTGCAGTCATTGTTTTTACCTTGAGGATTTAAATAGTCACATTTAAGAATACAAAGGTATGATGGAGGCCTGTATGTTACACTAAAATGAGGGGTAATTATTCCAAAGTCTAACACCAAACCAGTCATGGTCTGAACTTGAACTGGTATCCTGGCCAAAATAATACTTCTGTGCATCAAACCACTGTTTAAAAATTAATCATTCCTTGTATATACCGATAAAGTAACTTAAAGAAAATGCCATGCTCTGAGCTCTTAGGAATCCAAAGTTGTGGAGAGAGAGAAAGAGAAAGAAACTGTGTTTTTTGCTCAGCATCATGCTCACAAAATCTTCACTTTCCTCAAGCTCACCCACCCCCTGCTTTCCCATGCCTCCCTCAGATCATGCCCCTCAAGTATTTCAATTGCCACTTCTAATTTTAAGGAAACAAATTACAACTGGGGTATGTCAATGTATTACTAGAAGAGAACTCGGGGTTAGAAGGCGAAGGATCGACAAGATGTAGCCAATAAAATTAATTACTGACACAATTCAAACAGTACAGATTTACTGTGAGACTCTGATCCCTCAGGCAAAACATAAAAACCTACTAATGGGAACAAATGGAAAACAATTATTTGTCACTGCTAAAGGAACATTCTTAAAAAGAAAGACTACAACAATTCTCTAAACATGTTACAACTTATTAAATAACTTACGATTTATACTCCACAGTGGTTGTATAAGGAAAAAAAAACAGAAATTGCTGGAGAAACTCAACAGGTCTGGTACATCAGTGGAAAGAGAAACATTTTGAGTCCAAAGACACTTGTTCAGAACGCTTCAGAAGAAGGATCACTAGACTCGAAATGTTAACTCTCTTTCCCTCTCCATGGATGTGCCAGACCTGTTGAATTTCTCCAACAGTTTCTGTTTTTGTTTGTGATTTCCAGCATCCACAGTTCTTTGTTTTATATTAGTGTTTGTATAGGACAGTATGGTAAATCTGGTTGAAACATTCTGAATATCATTTGAAATAGGATATGATCAAATTTTGCCTTATTTCAACTCAGTATGACCATACTTCATATCTTGCATAGCTACTATGGAGTTTCACTTTCAGCAATACACTACAGCAGTATGACTATTGATGAACTAACTGCTGAAGGTACAATGTCATGGCTCAGATACTTGCTATAATCATTTTCAGCATACCAGTAACACTAATTACTTTTCTAAAGATAAATAATGCTGTTATGATGTTAATTCTTATATTAATTGAGAACATCATTGACTGGACATATATACATACCTTAATACATAGCAAAGATCACAAACTATGTGATTGGAGTTATTGAGTATATTTCAGGGAGAGGTCATGTGACCCAGTTTGTGGGTGTAATAAAGCTATGGGATTTGAATGCTAATGATTAGAGAGCTAACTTGCCAAGACCAAGTTTTACCACCCCCTGGGAAAAAGAACAGGAAATGACATCACCACAGGAAATGTCATCACCAATCCAAAGAAACCCAAACATATAAATAGAAAGCAAAAATCATCAGCAGTGCTCCGTCCGGAGGCTCACTGAAGATGTTACCTAGTATAGTCACGAAACGTTTGAAAATGAACCTTCCAGCTCAGCAAGCAAACCTATATTCAGGAGAGCAAAAGCCTGTGCCATTTTTTATTTTCTCAGAAGCAGATTTTAAGAGTTCAAAACTGATGGGAAGATCTCATCATTGCAATTGGAAAGTTCATAAAACAGAAATTAAGTTCTACACCACTGCTACACAAAAAGCATGCTGTACCTAAGGAAGACAGCTCCAAGAAGACAGCCCTTTGCCAATAATTTGTATATAAAGTGACTTTGGCTACAAACTAACATGTGGACAAGCTGTGAATGGTTCTTTTTGCTGAATTTAACTTTGACTTGCCTGAAGTACTTTTAAGATAATGCTCTGCAGAGTTTTTTTATTGATTTCACTAGGCTGGGAAGTTGTATGTCTACGTTCCTTTTCATGAAGAGTAGCTATATATATCTGCATAGTCTAAAGCTTTTCTTAATAAACTTTACATTTTTGCTTGAGTAAGTTTTGTTTGCAATGAACTAGTTCCCTTTTTGTTAATTAAGGAATCTGACTGACTTATATCTAATACCGATCTACATATAGTTGGCAACATTAATTGGCAATATTACTTCCTTTCATATTCATTTTTTTTATGGCCATTGGAGGACTTGGACATAAAGTGGAACTAGTTTGATCTTCCTAACTGGAACATAACATGACGTAAAGACTTGAAGTTCAGTGAAGTTTTTGCTAAGAATTTCTAAATCATACAGCTTTATAGCACTGGAGGCAATTTAACCCATTACCTGCAATATTTCTCCAAAGAGCTATCTAGTAAAGTCCAAAGTCAAGCTTTTCCTGCAAATCATTCATTTACAAGTTCAGCTCCAATTATTTCCAAAAGTTCCTTTTGAATCTAATTCCACATTCTTTCCTTTGGTTATTTACATATTTGCCAGAAAAAGTTGTTCTTCCCACTTACTCTCAACAAACTGTTATCTTTGAAAGATGGAATTCAATTCCGATCAGAAAATAGATCCAAGATACTTCAGTATTCTGCATCTTCACGCCTAACTTCCGAATGAAGCTAGCTTGGAGTATGTCTGGTAAGGAGTGAGGAATATTCAGGCTTGTTCAAGAGGAAATGCCAACATGCTTGCAATGAGAAAAATGGGAAAAATGTATGTAACGTAACTATTGCATATTCTAATCATTGACTTTAATATCTAATCCTATAAAACTAGGAAAATCTTTCTCTGCGTTTTGGATAGCAGAATGTCTTCTTATACAGCTCACAATCTGACCAATGCTGGACTTTACATACTTTTTTTTCTTTTCAGGGTTAGGCTTGTATTGCAGTTTGTGAACTGCATTGAAGAATTGGAGGATTTTGGTCACAGAAGCAAACCAGTTAATTCTCCCAAAAAAATCTTCATTTTCCTCAAGCTCACCCACCCCCTGCTTTCCCATGTGTCCCTCAGATCATGCCCACTATCCCTTTGCTCCTCAAGTATTTCAATTGCCACTCGCTCAGTATACATCAGGTAAAGTCTTCAGATTCTGTCCAATATCAATGGAAAATATTTACATTCCTTAGGAAAGGTGGGAGAAAGGAAAATCCCTCTAACCATCTAGCTAATAGACTTGGACAAGTGCTCATGCTCCATATAGGTACAACCCTCCTTCCACTTGACTTCAACTAACCTTATCAGGATATTTCCAATTTATTTATCACTCATATATTGATCTAACCTCCTCTTAAATGCAGCTGTGATTTTCACTTGTGCTTCATAAAGTTTTGTTAATGACATCCCACAATCAAATACTTACTTTTGCAGTCTCTTCAACAATGCTACAGTGTCCCATGACAGGATGAGACATTTCTTTAAATGGGCCATACACGTGATCTGAAACAACATGGTGAACAAAAGTCTGCTATAACACTTTGTATTAGTGCATTTAAATTTGAGTACACAGTTCCATTCTGGACACAGCACAAGAAAACAATGTTGCAACATTTGAAAGGAAATGGATGAGCACAATTAAATTCAAAGAATTGGAATATGAAGATCAATTGTGCAAATTGGTCATATTTATACAAGACAACACAAGTTTGAAATAGAATGGAATAGAATTGGATTAAAAAAGTATTAGAAAATATCTGCAATAAAAAGGTGCATTTCCACTTAAGTCAGTGTTAAACTCTTTACTGAGTAATGTCTTCTTTCACTTTATCAGAACCTGAGGAAAGATTATGTTAACATGTAGTGAAAAGTACCAGGTTTCCTGTTTGAGCCAGGAATTTGCACAATCAACTCCTGAGAGGAAAGAAAAAATGCCAAGGTGCAGTCAACAGCTATCAAGATCTTCTTACACCTTCAGGAGATGATTAAAATGATTACACTTTCTGCTTCAATGGAGACCATGACAATCACAAGTCTGTTACATTCTCCTGTACTTCACAGGGATGATAAATGCTGTATTACATCCTTCAGAAGAAGACAAAACATTGCTTCAGGAAAGCATGTGTTCTCAATGACGTCTAACTAATTATCACGCTGTCATGTTGGTGAATAAGTCAGCTTTTGGTTGCTCTGATAAAGTGTTTCTGAAAATTTACCATTACAACAGTGAGTTGCATTCATACAACACTGCAGGGTTAACATTCTTACAAATATCTAATGATTTCTAGTGTCGATAAAGTGTCTTGACATAAATTAATTCCAAAATGAGTGGAGTAACATCTTCCAGGAATTAGCACTTCTTTTATTCATTTGACATTAGGTCAGGGTCTGAGTCTGGTTTCAGGCTGTACTTACATTGGGGTGGGTGCAAGATTCAAGACCAAAATAGATTTTAATTTGAGATCCAGATAATTTTAATCCACCCTCCTTCATTAAATAATGCAGGACATTGTCTCGCAAGAAACTGGAAAGACTTACAATAACAACTAATGGGTGTTAATGGAAAATACCATTTGGAAGGCCCAAGGACTTATTGCATGGTTTGGGGAAAACAGTTCTGTTCATTCTGGTTTACATATTGCATGTTTTTTTTGTTACCTTTGGCATTTTCTTTTGTTATTTTTCTTAGCATCTATGGTATTTGTGGGTAGAGGGTTACTTCCACCATTCCTCTTTCCTTAACTGGGCCTAAATGCCCAGTTTATATGGGTTTATAATGGTGCAATATTACAGTATTTGAAAGGAAATGGAAGAACACAATTACATTTAAAGAATTGGATTATGAAGATCAATTGTGCTAATGTGTCTTAAAAAGATTTCTTTAATTAAAGTATTTTTCTAATCCATTTTTCTAATCAACCCATTCAGAGATGTTATTACACACCTCTGGAGCAGGTGGGACTTAAACCCAGGCCTCCCGGTCTGGGGTAGGGATACTACTACTGCACCATAAGAGGGCCCCAACAAGACATAATTTATTGCATGATAGTAACCAATTACTTCAATAAGATAAATATTGTTACTAAGACTATAGGGAGAAATCAATGACACAACTGTACCATTTGAGATCAGAGCTCATGGGCACTACCTCATTCAGCATTACCTCCCACGCCAGGGTTTGTTTTCCCTTTGTTAACACTTGTACATTCATAAATACATTTATATTACCCCATCACTTCCTAAGTCTCTCACTTCACAAATTACAGAATTTTACAAAAGTAGTATCTCAATGTTACGAATAATCTCATTCCCTTAAATACTTTTACTTTTGTAAATAATAACACAGTTTTATGTTCCTCGTCCTAAAGGTTTTAAACTGCACAGTATAACAACGCAGAAGCTTCACTCATAGCTCTGCATGCCTTGTCATATAGCATCTTTTGTTGAAATGCTCAGACAAGCTTGAAGCCATAAATGAGAACTCCCAACTTTGTCAATATTAGGAAAAGATAATAAATGACACAAGGCAGAATTTTCTATTCTGGACATTTTCCTCTAAATTTGGAACACTTGTCGACAAGGTAATCAGTGTGTAGAAGCTTGCACTTTGCTACTGCAGTTTTTTTATTCATATTCTTCCTCTTCTTAGATCCAATTTTGTCAACATCACTCCCTGGAGAATAGACGTGTGCTGATAAATGGCAACCTTCCTTTATCCAAAAGTCACACAAAAGCATATATTCAAGCATAAAACATAATTAATTGCCACCCAACCATCATGAGAATGATTGCTTTACAACCAATATTGAATTTATGCTCCTCTTCAGTTTCAATCACAATCTTTCTAAAACCATTGCAACTACCCACAAAATGAAAATAGCGAGCACATCTTTGTGTCCTGCATCACACTTTATCTGTTGCAAGCACCAGTACAGGTAATTCTGCCCTTTGGTGATTTAGTTGGTTTGATAGCTGGAATCAGAAATATCAAAGAGCAGAAATGAGCTGGAACATTTCGGAAAGGCATGACAGAAACAGGAGCTTACTGTCCTTTTCAGCAATAAAGCCTGGAGGTTCAGCTCCAACAAATTTCTTTCTGAATGTGATTACTGTTCACAAACATTGCAATGACATACTCCTGCAAGTTCTGACAGTGACAAGAAAAACTCCATTAACTTTTCAACTATGCAGACAATAGAATATCAAAACTGTACTCATAACAGATATTCTATAATGACTGCCTCTGCCACAGTGTTTTTAATGACAGATGTGCTTCACATTATTTCTTGTGTTAGCAAATTAGGTGCATTGTACGATGGCTGCCTGACCTGCAATGCTAGTTGTACATTCCAACAATAAATTGGAGCTTGGCAGGGAATCTCAGTCAGTTCCATTGTAAAGCCTGATGGCCAAATGCCTTCCAGGCACTTAATAAAAACCATTAGGCCTTCCCCAGTATTAACAGAAAGCCAGTTCCTCACACTGCCAGTGGGAGCATATGGAATCCCAGATAGGTAAATGAAGGCAGGATCAGGATTAAGTAGTGGGATTTGTGGGACAAGGGGGAACAGACATGTTGGGAAGAAGGCAGAGTGGGACATGAAAATAAAGAGTTGCTTTGAAAGAAAAAGATATTTGTTAACATTTCTGTTTGCAACATCCAAACTTATGTTACATTATTCTGGGAAAAGACCATGCAGAGAAGTGTTTTCATATTCATCTATATGTTTCATTACATAAATTTAAACACAGTACCTTTAAATGTATAAGGTTGACTATCACATTAAGTAAAAATGGAAAATAAACATAATCCTTCCAAGCAGGTTTTAACATCAGAGATTTTCCTTACAGAGTATAATGTTGGACTTCAAGGCAAAAACAATTCCTGACTGTACAGAATTGCTTCAAAACTAGGTAGGAAATCAGGAGTAGGACACATTAATACATTACAGGCAGTCCCTAGGTTGTGAACAGATTCCATTCTAGCATTAGTTTGCACGTCAATTTGTGCTCAAGTCAGAATATAATGCAGGACAATATTAAGTAGCCATTTGTAGTACAGATGGTTCTTCTATAATGCAATGGTTATGGTGTTGTGTAACTCCACATTATAGAAAAATCATGCTTTAGAATCAGCACTTAAAGTATTGGCAATCTAATCACATTACAGCCAACCCATATTTTAAAAGATCACTCTTTAGAAACAGTGTCCCCAATTTGTCAATTGCATTACAGCGAATTTGTGTTAACGAAACGCCCATTATAGCAGAATGACCTGTACAAGGAATGTTCATGTGTCAGATCTTTAAAATTACACCTCTGTCTGGGATATGTTCATAAATATGAATGACCGTAAGTAGGACATTTGTAAATTGGAGACACCCCCCCCCCCCCCCAACATATTCAAATGGTCCTATAGCTGAACGTGTTTGAGTAGTATACAATAATGATTCTGAAAGAGTTTAATGTTTGCGATATATTGAGCTCTGCCAATGTAAAATATTGTTATTTAGTATCTGGGTGGAGAATCAATTAGTTGGACTCTGGCACAATCTCCTGATGGAGGCACATGTGTCTTCTCCACCAGTTTTTAGTAATAGTCAGTATGCCAAAGAGTTACTTTGATATAATGAATTACTTTGTGTTATCTAGAAACAAGAACCCTTTCTGCTAAGACTTAATTGTTTGACTATCCTCCAACCCAGACTAGTGAACAACTCCTTAGACTCACATAGAAAGGAAAATTGGTTGCAGCACTTTTCCCCAAACACAGTCCGATAGTGGTTGGTGTACAGTCATCACATGATATCATAACATGATTGTGATGGTCCTGATCTGACCCCCATCACAAGGAGAAAATAACCCCAAAAGAACAGAAGACATTTGTTTGGCAGGTGAATGAATTACCATTTTTAAAACATTGTAGTTTGAGGAAAGGCTCAGCTTGCCAGTAGCAGCTGAAAGCATTTAAACTGATGTCAGTTGCCCAGGCTCATGGAAGTAGCAACCATTTAGCACCTGTACTCCAAACAGAAAGGCAGACCTGTGAGAAGAAGTTCTGAGATCACCAATGTGGGCTGCAGGCAGTAACACCTGGACAATAAGGGTGTGGTCTGAGTCATAATTCTGTAAAGGTGTGAATGGAGCTCAGAGCTCTGGCAGTAACTTGGACTTATATGAGAAAAGGTTATAAAACCTACCGAAGCAATCCAAAACTAAGCTGGGAGACTGCAAAATGAAGCAGGAGTACCTACGGATAAAATGAGCATTAATATAGTCACAGATCACTCTATAGATGCAAAGTTTAAAATGGGCCCATGACTCCAATATCAAAATCAGATACATCAGCAATAAATTTACTTATTGTTATGCCTGCTGTAGAAGAAGACTAAGACAAGTAAAACATCTCAGAGGTAAGAACCTGTTTTACTAGATTTACTAAGATCAGAAAATATTTTAATGACAGAAAGTATATGAATGCACACTTTTGTTGGGTAAAAATGCACCAATCATCCCAGCAAGAAGATCGTACAATTTTTTTTGAAGAAGACATTTCTCAAGAAAATGCAAAAAGGAGGCAGTACATTATTTTGATACCTAAAACTATGTTTATGCCTATACTTTAGAAAAGAGAAATAGTATTGAAGTGAAATTACAACATTTGAAAAGTTAAAAAAAATTTAAAAGCTTAATTGGAACAATATTGTTACAAGATAGGTTTTATAAACTTTAAATTTTGAAATGCAAGCACTTCATAAGAAAAAAAATTTGGAGCTGAAATCGTTAGACAGTTACAGAGCAACCAATAAATAGAACTTAAAGCTTTATTAGACGATTTTGACATCAGACAATGATAAAAGATTAGCAAAGAGTAAATAGCAATAAACAGCTGTAAAGATTCTAATAAACTTTGCACTAATTTGAACTGAAGTTATACTCCTGAATACAAAATTATAGAATATCAGATTTAAATGATATTAAAATTATATAAACTCAAATACAGCACCTTAAAGATATCCTTATAGTGCAGAAAGATGACATTTGGTCCATCAAGTCTGCACTGACATTCCAAAGAGCATTGCAACCAGACTCATCCTCCCCACCCTACCCCGATAGCTCCCCTATTTGCGATGACTAATCCATCTAACCTGCGCATCCTTGGACACTGCAGGACAATTTAAGCATGTACAATCCATGTAGAGTCATAAAGTCACAGACAGATACAGCATGGAATCAGACCCTTCAGTCCAACCCGTCCATGCCGACCAGATATCCCAACCCAATCTAGTCCCATCTGCCAGCACCCGGCTCATATCCCTCCAAACCCTTCCTATTCATATACCCATCCAAATGCCTTTTAAATGTTGCAATTATACCACCCTCCACCACAAATCCTCCAACCCTGGCAACATCCTTGTAAATCTTTTCTGAACCCTGAACACTTTCACAACATCTTTCCGATAGGAAGGAGACCAGAATTGCAAGCAATATTCCAACAGGAGCCTAACCAATGTCCTGTACAGCCGCAACATGACCTCCCAACTCCTGTACTCAATACTCTGACCAATAAAGGAAAGCATACCAAACACCTTCTTCATTATCCTATTTTCCTGTGACTCCACTTTCAAGGAGCTATGAACCTGCACTCCAAGGCCTGTTTGTTCAGCAACACTCTCTGGGACCTTACCATTAAGTGTGTAAGTCCTGCTAAGACTTGCTTTCCCAAAATGCAACACTTAACATTTATCGGAATTAAACTCCATCTGCCACTTCTCAGCCCATTGGCCCATCTAATCAAGATCCCATTGTAATAACCTGAGGTAACCTTCTTCACTGTCCACTACACCTCCAATTTTGGGGTCATCTGCAAACTTACTAATTACTAACTACACCTCTTATGCTCACATCCAAATCATTTATGTAAATGACAAAAAGTAGAGGACCGCCCACCGATCCATGTGGCACACTACTAGTCACAGGCCTCCATTCTGAATAACAACCCTCCACTACCTCCCTCTGTCTTCTACATTTGAGCCAGTTCTGTATTCAAATGGCTAGTTCTCCCTGTATTCTGTGATGTAATCTGCATGTCTTTGGACAGTGCAAGGAAACTAGAGTACCCGGCAGAAACCCACACACATGGGGAAAACATGTAAACTCCACACATATAAGCAGTCATCCAAGGTCGGCATTGAAACCAGGATCCTGGCTCTGTGGGGCAATTGTGTTAACCACTGAGCCACCATGTGTCACAAGATTGATCATTACATTAAATCAAAATGGAAGAAGATATCATTCTTTATAGAAGGTTCAATATCAGAGATTTTGCTAACAGAGCATAATGTTGGACTTCATGGAAAAAAAACAATTCCTGACTTTACAGAATTGCTTCAAAACTAAATATGAATTCAAAAGTAGAACATGAATTAAACAAAGAACAAAGAAAGAACAGAGAAAATTTACAGCCCAGGAACATGCCCTTCGGCCCACCAAGACTGAGCCATTTCAAATCCACTGTCTAAACCTGTCACCCATTTCCTAAGCATCTGTATCCCTCTGCTCCCCACGTACTCATGCATCTTAAATGAACCTACTGTGCCTGCCTCTACTACCTCTGCTGGCAACATGTTCCAGGCACCTACCACCCTCTGTGTAAAGTAGTTGCCGCATGTATCCCCCTTAAACTTTTCACCTCTCAACTTGAAAGCGTGACCTCTCGTTATTGAATCCTTCATCCTGGAAAAAAGCTTGTCTCTATCTACCCTGTCTATACCCTTCATGATTTTGTAGACCTCAATCAAGCTCCCCCCTCAATCTCCTTTCTTTCTAATGAAAACAAACCCAACCTACTCAACCTCTCTTTAAAGCTAGCACCTTCCATACCAGGCAACATCCTTGTAAACTTTCTCTGCACCCTCTCCAAAGCCTCCACATCCTTTTGGTAATGTGGTGACCAGAACTGTACACAGTCTACACATTAATACATTACCATATACAATGGATCCTATGGCTGATAATGTTATAAATTACCAAATAAAATAAAATATATACTTTTTAATATAATTATAAAATCTTCCAACAATTTAAAGAAGAATAGAAATTTTGAACAAGTTAAGTTTTAACAGAAGAGTTCAAATCCTAAGTGAATTTGTAGACAATTCTGTTCATGACTTCTACAGGTTAGTTGAAACCTGTGAATATGGAACCTTGCAATCAGAACTTATAAAGAATTTAGATCTTATCTAATCATTTATAATCCAAGGAAGATTAAACTTTTGGAAAAGTTATCCAAATCATCTTGGAAGCAGAGATCAGGAAATATCATCAGTAAACCTTGAAAGGAAAAGAACAACCTCACTGTAGAAGAGTAAGAGATTCCATTAACTTCATAAGGTACATAAACTCTAAACAGACATATGACAAGCCAATGTAAAAGAAGAAGGCGAAGTGTCAGTTCTGAGCAGTAATAAAACCTTAAAGGCAAAGACATTGTCCAGCTAGGACAGAAGTGATATTTCTGTAACAAAATGGGCCTCTTCCAAAGAGACGCAGAGAAAGAGTTAAGAACAGTGGAAGCTTCACTGGGAACATACATCAACACCAAACAGTAGATCACCCACGTCCAGTAGAAGAGATCCCGACATTTGAATATATACATCCATCGGAGAAGATACCTAAAACATGGAAAATAGGAGATGCATCACAATGAGGTAGACTTTACTTATTTATGTCAATGGACATCTTACTCAATTCAAGTTTCATCCAGAAATAGGTGTCACTGACTTATGTGACTGTAGCTCTTGACTAAAATTCATGATATTACAGCTTATAGAACAAGAATAACATGGTGCAAGTCATACAATCTCTAATATTAGAGGAATATCATGTGTCGCATAGCAACATAAATGTTTTAAAACATATACATCATCCAGAACCATCAATGCTTATTCTTGAGTATATGTATGTGTTTTGCCCTCAACAAGCCACAAATCATTGATGCAGTTCATCCACTTTATAAGAAAAGTACCATTGATTGACCAAAGAAAAGACAACCAATGAAAGCCCTTATAGACCTTTGAAGATTAATAGCTGAGCATAAAAGAAGTTCCACAAGTAGAAATCATATTGAAATCTAAGATTTCATACAATCTGCATAGAAGAAGCCAGAGATTTCATAAAACTACAGGAATTGTTTTCCGTCTTGGTATCACTAAAAAATCCTCAGAGAACAGCTGTCAGAAAGAACTAATTGCTGATACTAAAGTTAGCAATACAGTTCACTAGAGATCACCTCAGTACTGACAGCACAAAGTCTACTACACATGTTGGTGATGCAGAGCAATATCACTGACAATACTGGTGCAAAAGAATTCTTTGCAAGGCACAACAACACATGACATGATTGAAGACGCACAAAACATTCAACACCTTGAAAGAGACCAGTCAGATAACCATTGCATGATTATGAAGATAAAATGACTTTCAAGTGTCTTCCACGAAGGAAATCAAAGGACCTCCAGATAAGGTATTGGACCACCAACAACCCCGACATCAATGGTCAACCAACTACTCAGTAAAAGAGATTCATGTAATAAAGGATCCTCTAAAGAGAAATAAAAGAATGATTAACCTCAAGGTTGATAATCCTCAATCCATCAATCTACTGATTGTTGAAATCTGAAACAAATACATTCTGGAAGAACTGTCAAGTGATCAGATTACTTAAATTGTGAAGTCAGAGATTTCTGTGGGGTGCAAGAAGCGGTCATGGTGTTATGTCCTTTTTATACCGTTGTAGGATAATTGAGGAAAAAAAGAGCTGGGGGGCAGGGCGGGCAGATGTTGTAAATGGCATAATCTGTGCAATGATGAAACTCCAACTTCTTTTGGGTAGTTTATGTTTGGCAGACAGCAGTTGGAACCTGGCCCTCTCTTCCCAAGGGGTCAGACATAGGTAAAAATAATGACTGCAGATGCTGGAAACCAGATTCTGGATTAGTGGTGCTGGAAAAGCACAGCAGTTCAGGCAGCATCAAAGGAGCAGTAAAATCGACGTTTCGGGCAAAAGCCCTTCATCAGGAATACAAAATACTGTATTCCTGATGAAAGGCTTTTGATTGAAACGTCAATTTTACTGCTCCTCGGATGCTGCCTGAACTGCTGTGCTTTTCCAACACCACTAATCCACAAAGGGGTCAGACACGCATTACCTACCTCTTGTTAATAGTTTAAGACTTAATTAAACCTTTAAGTATTTACTTAGAAGGAATACAGTGATAGTGTCCTTGCCTAGAAGGGCTCTTGGGAAACAGTGGTAGTGCCCTTACCTCTAGGCCAGGAGGCATTGTTCATAGTCCGGAGGTTTGTCATAAAATATCTGAACAGGTTGATTAGAAATGTCAATAGTTTCTGAGATGTATTAAACCTTATTTTGTTTTTACTGAAGAATAATGTTTCTTCTGCTGAGATTTACTTGTGATTCAACCTTTACTACAAACTACTGGAAAGTCCCTAGACTAACATAGGGAGAAGTACTAGTTATATCATTATAGCTAAGATTTTCTTATTGTACAATTCTGCCCTCACATCCACTTTGTATTAACTTACTGAATCGTATTTGAAGGCAACAATTCCAAATGCTTTTTTTTTGGAAGAGCAAATCTGACACTTTGCTCAGCTGCTAACCTGCTTTATCTAAATGCGACACAAAGAACCAGCTCTTATTTCTCAATGCAAGATATATTTTTGTTGCACCCATGTTGTGTGTGTGTAGGTGTAAGACACAGTGAATGAATGAGTGCATCAAACTTTATTCATAATACACCATCAGGAAGAAAGAAAACACACAAGTGGCCAGTGACAAGCACTGCCATCCTCTACAAAGGGCAATGCTGGTTGATCAAAAACTGAAAAGGGGGGTGGGGGGCGCAGGGTTTAAATAAAAATGGATGAAGAGAGGAAAGTGAAGCACTCTTCATCCTGTGATGCCCACCTGTCTCTGAATAACTCCAGGGTGTTGGTAGATACCACGTGCTCCTTCTCTAAGGACACTCAGGTTCAGACGTAGCCGCGGAAGAGCAGCAGACAATCGGCCATAATGTCACCTCCATGGCCCGCTGCCTAGACCTATTCATGGCCAGTTTGGCCAGGCCCAGGAGCAGGCCCATGAGGAGGTCCTCTGACTTGCCCTCCCCCCTCCGCACCGGATGTCAATGCAAGTTATATAAATCATGTTCCACTTTATATTTTGCATAATAATTTACCTTCAACAATTCTTTAGTACATGTAAGTAATTGGTTAAATGCCTTTTAAGTCTGACAATACTGCATCTGTTATTCACCTCATTACGTAGTTTGGTCCATCAATAACTTTGAACTGTACAAAATTCCCTCCTTGAGAAGACTACAGGGAGCAGATTGCTTCTCTGCAGAATGCATCATCCAGCCACTGCTTTCATTGTTTATTCTCACATTGTTTACACATTGCCAACAATCCAATTAGATAACTGGCCACAAGTATTGACTTATTTAACATTGCTTGAAGAAATTTATCTCCTGTGAGGTACCTCTGGAATATCCAGGTATATTAGTGCTGCTTCATTTAACTTCACAACTAATTTTGATAATTTTTAATAATAATTCTAATAGCTTGTAAAAATCTCTTGAATATTTGTTATCTTCTTAAGATTTTCATGACTTGAGCAAACTTAGTCCTTAAGTTCCTTTCTTGAATATTAGAAAAACCGTCGCTACACTTGAATCCTCAAGTTTATTTCCTGTAAGTTCCTTTTGTTTTAAATCTCCTAAAGGTGTTGATCAATGCTCACCTCTTTCTTCAGTTGTTAATCATAATCAATTAATTTGACACCAGTTGTTATTACCTTTTTGTTTTCTCCAGGAGTTAATGCTGTCAACACAATGTCAATGTAAAATAATGCCAAGCTCATTTAATTACAATATCCTTGAAAATAACAAAGCTCTGGCAATCACACTGGTCACAATTTGCGTAGGTTGCGATACCTTTATGGATTTACAATCTCATGAGAGATTGTAACAGATTCATCTGTTATTCTTTAATGACAGTAGAAACTAAAACCAAATAAGTTAATATTGCAAGCGTGAGAAAGCGTCGTGAACAGAAGCAAGCAAAGCATTTAACGTCTTGTTGGAAGTTTTCTTTAGTTTTGCTTGCAAGTTATATAAATAGATCCTTGCAAGTATAAATTGTACTTCATAGCAGCCTCACCACAGTCGAGAATGAAAATGTCAGAAACTAATCTGCATTAGAACATCTTCTACAAAAATGTGATACTTTTGCTTTCTCCATTAAATATCCTCCATTGCTTTCCAAATAACAAATATATTTCAATTAATCCTTCCTAGCTGTTTTAGAACTTCCCATTCACATGCAGTTTTATCATAATAGATTAACCTTCCTCATATCCTGTATCAATAGAACATGCTAGGTACTGTTGAATTCTATCATTCATTACTGTAGCAGTCAAACTTTACATGTTCAACTGATTAGTGGTCAGCTGGTGAAAAACAGATGGGAACAGTCTGTACAGGAGTTTATATTACCACATAATGTCAGATCTGGAAAGCTTTACCGGGAAGATCTCTTAAGACAAGAATTTTAAACTTTGGCAGATCACTGATAATGCAGCAACGACAGTGCTATCTTAATGTTGAAGTTCGAATATAATAAAAAGGCCAACAAAATTGCTTTTTTTATATTTTATCAGCAAATATGGAATTTTATTAATATTTTTGATTGCTAGCCATTGGATTCAGTAATTTTGCTACAGAGAAAAACAATCATTTTAACTTTATATTGTTAGTTTAAAGGTTATAAGCCTAGACTTTCTTGTTGGAAACATATAGAAGCTGAAAACCTAATGATTTTATATGACATCTCTTTTTTCCTATTATTATAACTAAGGCATTAACTAGTTTTGTTTCAAATATATTCATGCTTATAAGACTGATTGTTGCCAATATTAGAATAGGGGCAGAATATAAACTCCTGTGTAGACCTTTCAAGTCTATTTTTCACCAGCTGACCACTTTATGCATTTAATCTGTCAATATTATTAACAGTTAACAGTTACAGTCCACAAGTCTTTACCACTGCAATTACCTTTATGTTCAAAATGCAAGTCTTCCAATAGTACATATAATGGCAACCAATATTCTTGAGTTTGGGAAGTTGAAGACATTGACTCATACCTGGCATTGTATATTTTTAGATTAGTTACAGTGTGGAAACAGGCCCTTCGGCCCAACACGTCCACACCGACCCTCCGAAGAGCAACTCACCCAGACCATTCCTCTACATTTGCCCCTTCACCTAACACTACAGGCAATTTAGCATGGCCAATTCATCTAACCAGCACAATATTTTGGACTGTGGGAGGAAACCGGAGCACTCGGAGGAAACCCACGCAGACACGGGGAGAATGTGCAAACTCCATACAGACAGTTGCCTGAGGTGGGAATTGAACTGGGTCTCTGGCGCTATGAGGCAGCAGGGCTAACCACTGTGCCACCGTGTCGCCCATTGGTGTGGTGGAGTGATGGGTTTAATGCCTCAGCAGTCTTGCTTTAATTTTCAGCTTTGTTGAGAAAGGAAGAAAAAAGTGAGGAGAAAATTTTATACTGAAGCTTTCTTGTCAAATTTCCAAGCATTTTGTTTAATCTAAAGAGCTTCATATCTGAACAAGGTTATTCGTTTGACTACAAAGTCACGAATTAACAATTGTTCATTGACTGTTGAATCAGTGTTGGAATCACACATAAGCAAATATACAATTAATTAATAGACAGCTTACATGATTAAATAATTGGGCAAGGTTACAAAGGAAGCTCAGTTACTTATTGCAAAATGCATTAACTTGTATGCTGATTATAAATTTTGAGTTGAGATCAGTGTCAGGGAGATTGATATAAAAAGAAATTAATTTAGGATTATAACCCTTTGATAGCTGACAAGTTAATTACATGAAAAGAATCAGCGTATTAAATAGATCAAAGTATATCTGCTTGCACTGTAAGTAGAATGTATGCTTGTCCGTATGAGTTGACATCAATTGGTTAGTGGCTTTGCCATCATCTGGGAGTAGGTTGTGAAGATGTGATTCTGAGATGTGAAGACAGTGGACCTTTTGTCTGTCAATATGCTATATATTCTTCATGGATCCTCTCTTTCTGGATAAATTCATTTTCCAACCTAGAAGATTTAAATCTAACCACGATCGTCACTTAATTGGAATTGTTACAACTCGGTGGAGAGGCCGTATTGGCTCCTTTCCATCTCATCACCCATTGTTGGTTGCACAAAAGATTTTAAATGTTTTATAGACTGTATTTCAAGACATTGAAAAGTGTAGATGTGCAAAGGGACCTCGGTGTCATAAAGTCATAGAGTCATAAAGATATGCAGCAAGAAAACTCACCCATGCTGACCAGATATCCTAAATAAATTTAGTCCGATTTGCCAGCATTTGGCTCATATCTCTCTAAACCATTCCTATTCATATACACATCCAGATGCCTTTTAAATGTTGTAATTGTACCAGCCTCCACCACCTTTCTCTGGCAGTTCATTCCATACACGCGTCACCCTCTGTATGAAAATGTTGCCCTTAGGCGCCTTTTAAATCCCTCTCTCACCTTAAATCCATGCCCTCCAGTTTTGGACAGCCCCACCATGGGGAAAAGACCTTGTATTTATACTATCCATAACTCCTCATGATTTTCTAAACCTGTATGAGGTCACCCCTCAGCCTCTGATGCTCTAGGGAAAAATAGCCCCAGCCTATTCAGCCTCTTCCCATAGCTCAACATGCCTTGAAAATCTACTCTGAGCCCGTTCAAGTTTCACAACATGCTTCTTATTGCAGGGATACCAGAACTGCACAATGTATTCCAATACTGGACTAATGAATGTCCTGTACAGCTGCAACATGACCTCCCACCTCCGATACTCAATGCACTGACCAATAAAGGCAAGCCTTCTCCACTATCCTATGCACCTATGACTCAGGGAACTTTGAACCTGCACTCCAAGGTCCTTTTGTTAAGCAACACTCCCTAGGACCTTACCATTAAATGTATAAGTCCTGTCCTGATTTGTCTTTCCAAACTACAGTACCGCACATTTTTTTAAACTAAACTCTATCTGCCACTCCTTGACCCATTGGCCCATCTGATCAAGACCCCATTATACTCTGAGATACCCTTTTTCGCTGTTCACTACACCTCCAATTTTCTTGTCAATAAATCACAAAAGTCTAAATGCAGGTTCAGCAAACTATTAAGAAACAAATACAATGTTAGCCTTTTCACAAGAGAATTAGTGAGGTTGCTAAATATTTGATTATCAAGGGTTACGGGGTTATTGTGCATAAAAGGCATTAAAGTTTTTGACTAGCAAGGATCGTATTAAATGGCTGAGCAGGCTCAACACACTGAATTGCACACTCCTGTTCCTATCTTCTTCATCTTCTTGATGAATTTCATCATAATTTCTTTCACAGGCGACCTCAATTTTAAGAGCTGATTATGCCTCGTCAGGACATGATGAGAGGAGATAGAATTTCCCAAGCAGTGTGTACTTAACGTAGCCTCTTCTACTGTGTCATTGTCCATTGCATGTCCGTAGTCCATAAGACATAATAAACTTAGCGAGCTTTCCTTGTCAACCTGCTCTGCAACAGCAGTATCTATTGTTGGACTGACCACTTCAGCTGCTGTGTTTAACACTTGAAAGAAATGTAAAAAGCTTCCTCCTCTCTTCATCAAACTTAGTATTAAATGAATGAGCATTAATACTTCAGTCCTTAAATCTGATTAGTAATTGTTCCCTTACCAGAGTTGCCGTCATTGGGATTCTCCCTTCTCAACTTAAACTGTCTTAACTTAAACACCTTTTCGCTTTCGTTTTCCTGGAATTCTTTCTCTTCTTTGCTTTCCTGCCTCTCTCTCTCTTGCTTTTCTCTCTCTTGTCTCTATCTTTCTTCTTTCTCTTGTCTGGAATTCTTATTCTATTTCTTTCAATTAGAATTCTAATTCTCATCTCTGCTGAAACAGTTCTTTGTTTCAAAATATATCACGACCTGAGTTGCAATTTCTGTTTTTCTAGCTCTTAGATGGAATACAATTTGTAAGTGCCTAGTTACCCCCTTCATCATGGCACTTTAAATATTATAAACCTGAGAAAATTGTTTAGCAGTTTTCTTTTAAAGGAACAATTTTGCCATAATAGTTCTTTTGTTCATCACATAAAACAAGCCAGGAATCCAAGGCAGCAATTTTGTTATGACCAGGTAGGGTTACTCTCATCTTTTTACTCCAATTATAATAAAGGTTTGTAACAAAGTCTGTAATAAAGATTTTAATTTGTTTTAAAATGCAGCTAGATCACACTTCAATTAAAACATAGTACAGGTTGTTCTTTTATAATGTACGTTTCGTTAACGCAAATTGGCTACAACGCGATTGATGAATTGGGGACACTGTTTCTAAAATTCGAACTTTTAAAATGTCTGTTGGCTGTAGTGCAATACTTTAAGTGCTGTTTCTAAAACATGATTTTTCTATAACACGGAGTTGCACAAGAACACAACCATCACGTTATAGAAGAACTACCTGTACTAGTTAAAAAGAAAGACCCAATTATAAGTCAATGTCAGTAAGACTCACGTCCTCTGAATGAATGAACAAAATTAGTTCAAAAATAGATCTACTATGGTACCATTCTGTAACGATAATGATAAAGGGCCAATCTAACAATGAAATTCTGCCTCAGCAATTGACAATTTTAAATTTGGTTTACTAAGTAATGTCTGGAATAAAACATCTAGTAGGGGACCCTTTGGTGGCACAGTAGTAGTGTTCCTACCTGTGAATTGGGAGGCCCAGGTTCAAGTCGCACCTTCTGCCAGAGGTGTGTAATTGTACACCTGAACAGGTTGATTTGAGAAATAGGTGAAGTTAAAGCATCTAGTATAAGACCATAAGACATAGGAGCGGAAGTAAGGCCATTCGGCCCATCGAGTCCACTCCGCCATTCAATCATGGCTGATGGGCATTTCAACTCCACTTACCCGCATTCTCCCCGTAGCCCTTAATTCCTTGTGACATCAAGAATTTATCAATTTCCGCCTTGAAGACATTTAGCGTCCCAGCCTCCACTGACTCTGCGGCAGTGAATTCCACAGGCCCACCACTCTCTGGCTGAAGAAATGTCTCCGCATTTCTGTTCTGAATTTACCCCCTCTAATTCTAAGGCTGTGTCCACGGGTCCTAGTCTCCTCGCCTAACGGAAACAATTTCCTAGCGTCCACCCTTTCCAAGCCATGTATTATCTTGTAAATTTCTATTAGATCTCCCCTTAATCTTCTAAACTCCAATGAATACAATCCCAGGATCCTCAGCCGTTCCTCATATGTTAGACCTACCATTCCAGGAATCATCCGTGTGAATCTGTATAGTATCAGGGATGGTGTAGTATCAGGGATGGTGACCATGAAACGAACAAATTGTCATAAGAAGATGGCTGATTGGCTATTGTATTTTAGAGAAAGAACTTTCTCAGGCTGAATCTTACATTTTTTTTGACCAAAGGTCAGTTTTGTCAAGTTTCACAGAGGAATTCTCTCAGACAGGACCAACATGTTTTCTCACCATAATTTACAAAGCATGCCTCATGAATGATTCATTTTGCTCCATGGCACTCCTCTTGTCTATCCTAGCCCCATTCCAACACCTGCCATTGCCAGTCTAACTCACTAGATAGCTGCTGAAAGATCAACATAGCTGGCACCTGTGCCATTCTCAAACTGCTGCTCAACACATAGATAGGCACTGGCATTTCAATGTCGTAACTCTCCATGACTGGCTGTTGCTCTGAAGGTTTTGGACAATGGGAAAAATAGTCCCCCAACTGGAACCTGAAGGTCCTTGTGGACAGGGTGGTCCAAACGAGGAAGGTCTTCTTCCCGGACAATCAACTGAGAAGGCTATACCACCAGACCCTGGCAGGCTGGTCACCACAGCTGGCATTACTGAAAGAAGTTCAATGATCCTCTCCACTTTTCCAAGGTAAGTAGACCACACTTCTCTTTGTTACTTCACACTCATTCTATTTCTGCTGCTGCACTGACCTCCCAACAAGACTCATGCTCTGCCATTCTGCCACACTCTGTGTAATGAAGGTGTAGAGGTGTACTCTACCTGTAAGAGAGTAAAGGACTTAGCAAACACACAGAGTGCTGGAAAATTTACAATATAACATTTGGTCCAGCAGAAAGCAGTACCTGGGTTGCTATGAGACAAAAACAAATTCAAATTCGGCCAATCAGTTTAAATTATACCCAAGATATTGAACTCCAATCAAGTTTGAATTTGGTATTTTGACAATATTAAAACCAATGAAACAATCGGATGCTTTGGGATATAAATATTGAACAAATTGAACAGTTGGGGAAGAACTGCAAAAAGACCAACAGAATGTAGGCTGCTAGCCAGAACTCTGAGAAGTACCTGTCTAGAGAAGGAGTTTGCACAGAGGAAAACATCAATTTGGAGAGCAAATCTGCAGAGGCAGTATTCGACAGCTGGCTGGTTTTGAAATTTGAGTTTTTCTGTAAATCTTAATTGGGGGTTTTATCAGACTGGTCTGACAGAGGGAATGTAAAAGATAGGTTAGAGAAAGGAGTTGTAAATAGTTGTTTGTTAATAATTATCTGTTAGACTTTTAAAAATATAGTTGTTATTTTTTACTTTAAATAGTGACCTTTGAATAATTCTTGGCCTCTTGAATTTTAACAGATTACCAAACAGGGTTAATGTTTTCTATGTTGCTGGTTTAAATTAACTGGGGGGGGTTTTACTCTATGTCATAACAGTTGCACACAACATCTTCCCACAGTCATTCTCATTTACACACACATGGCTTCATGGATAGTGAGATAGTGGATAGTAAGAGAGTTGATCATGAGATGATATCTGCTGTTGATAAGATCATTAACAAGCAATAGTCCCTTTTAATAGGTAAGTCACCGTTGGCCCAATGAGAATCATGCTTCAATTCCTGGAAGCTAGTTAAAAGATGTAGTGAGTTATTCCTGACATCTCACACTAGTCTGCCACATTTCTCACAACTGCATTTGTTGTTTAGGCCCTTATAAGATTCCACTCACTATATCTGGCCTAAATGTAACTCCAGAACATGAGAACATGATTGGCTCTTAACTGTCCTCAGAAACCGCCAAGAAACCTATTTAGTTCTATCATAGCATTATGGGATATATCATTACAGAATATGGGCTCAGCACCACCCTCTTAAAGATAATTATGGAAAAGCAATAAATGCTGCCTTTATCTGTAACATCCATATCCTTTGAATAAACTAAAATGCCATGCACATCTTTGAACAAAAATCAACTAAAGTCTTAATTCCAGAAAGTTTCATGGAGGGTTTATTTCCATGAGCTCCAGCAAGGTATCTCATATATATCCATGCTGTTTACCTCTACACCTTTCCCCTAATAGACAAAGCAAGGCAAGGCATCGATTCTACAAGCATACAGGTAAGCACTAATTATTCAAGTGATCTACATTGAGATTCTACCTGATCCAATCCATGAGATCGGTACCTGTCTCTGTGTGCAAAGTGTCCTTGCAGCAGCCTTCAACACTAGCTGTTGCATCAGTGGGAACACTGCAAGAGCTGTTTTTATCTCATTCAATCCTTTGCTTTGTCTCGTTCAGATGAAACAGTCCATAATAGTATAGAGGAGCAAGATGATTGGTGGGGTATCCAACATTTGACCTCTCAATCCCTATAAGGGGAGAATTTTTGCCTCATGACCATGAACCCTTTTGGTGATCAAGCGTCTATGCCACAGTGGTAATACCCCTCATGAACCTCAGTGAATAGACACTTTGACTAAGTGTGGCTCAACCCCTTGAATGATTAGGAAAGACTGCCTGGCTGATGACTGACTTAACCTCAGACTGATCTCTGTAAAGCACCCTGACTGACTTACTGCTAACCCCCAGTCTGGACATGCAAGACTGGCCATGTCCCATTCCCTGAATTGTATTAATGAAGATCTCCTCACACCGGTCCAAGTATCTGACTGAGCACATCCATGCCCCTGGACTGAGATTGGACAATAGTCTTGACTTACTGTGGCTGGAACCCTTTGACTGACAACAGACACCCTTGACCTGACTGACGACTTATACTCTTTCTGTTTAAAGACACAGCCATTTCGTTGAAGCACATTCAGTGAATTTGATATATGTTCAGTATGAGATTGACACCAGACAGTAAAGTGTCCAGTCCCTTGACTGACCATTGCTGACAAACATGATAAGCTGCCTAGATTTGTGTCTGTGCTAAAAGTCAAGGCAGAAATGCAATTTCTGAATCAGGAGGCATTGCAAGACAAGGCAGAGCTGCTGTGTACATCCATGTAGGTGAAAGTCAAGTGAGCACTAAGAAAATAGGCTAAGAGCACTAAATGCCTACATTGATTCACAAAGCAGCTTGGCAGCAATGTTTCAAGGTAAGGTGTGTAGTGCTGAGCTGATAACTAATATCTTCGAACCAGACCTTTAAGGGTTAATAGTTAATGGTTAATTAGGCATGACAACGAGCAATTGAAGTAAAGTGGAAAAAAACGTGAGAATATGGAAATATGGATAAAATAGGTATAAAAACATGCCTGATTTGCCTGGGAGGCAACTGCTTGATAGTCTATGAGAACCTTTTTTAATGTAATTAACACAGAATCACCTGGAGATGTTCTCAACTTATTTTCTGCACAACGGAATGTCTGGAAAAATACTGAGTATTTTAAGTTTACTGAAGTATTATAAAGTGGAGATTCAGCACATAGTCTTAGAATGAGAATAGTTTTAATATCAGGGACTTTGTCCCACATTTCATGAGACCAATGTCATGGAATCTGAGATAGAGCTTCGAGTGCCACCATTCTGCCCTCTTCTTCACTTATAATGGATATAACCTTATTATCTAAACTATTCTATCCCATTATTGGAGTTGTATTTGTGCATCATGTAGAGATGCTATTCCATTATGTATATATTAGTTATAGACAGCCTATACCTTTCAACAACAAGGCTATTAAAAGAATAAAACTAAATTAAGGATTAAAGCCAGAAAATTGAGGATTGAGGTGGGAAAAACTCATCTTATTATATTTTATTCCTAAATTCCAAAGAATTCTATCTTCCAATTCTGTGGACCAAACATAAAAAGACATTTTAAATGAGTTCTTCTATCAGGAGATAAACATTCCAGACCACTCTGTATTATCTCTCAATCAATAAAACATCAACATCAACATTTGAGGTAAATTTGTGGATTGGTCTAATTTCTCAAATTTTGCTATCATAAAGTCACTTAGAGTTCCAAACAAGGCAAGACTTTTATGTCCCTGTTTAATGAGTCATGTGGTTGTGATCTTGATCTTGACAGTTTTATTTTCTCTGACATAGCAATGATCTTTTCTTTGTATCAGCTATCAGTATTGTGTTTCCCCTTCTTAGCAATTAATACAGTCTAACTTTAAGAATATATTTCACAGGACAATTCTCTTACAGTCATCAAATATAAAGTTATAGATACCATTTGAATGCAGGTATTCTTCTGGAATATTAAATTCAGTAGATACACCATGTCCTGAATTCATGTATAATTTACAGTTTTTCCAATTTTGATTTCTCTATGTTGTGGATGTCACCTCAATGTCACAGTTTAGCGGCACTGTTGTGAAAAATAATCAATGCACAATAAAGGGATAAGCAAAAAACAAAACCATCCTGTGTACACAACAAATAACTATGGAAGAGTTGGATTTTTAAAATTGATTTTCTTTCTTTTCCTTAAATTGAAAATTCTGCTGCAACCTGCAAAATAAAAATTGTTTTCCAACACACTAAATGCATTTGAAAGTTTCAACAAAATATCTTTTGGAAGAAAGATTAACTCTACATTCAATTTCAGAAATTAGAACATCAACTGCCAGCTGTTGCCCAATATAAGGAAACCTTCTACCCTCCTTAATTTTTGTGAAAGTTCAAATAGCTGACACTTCAAATTTAATTGCAGTTGAAGATATAAACAAGAGTGTTAATAGTAGAAATACCTTCCAAAATCTCCGTTCTATCATCATTCAAACATCTCGTGTCCCATTCCAATCGTAAAGATTGTGCTAAGGTTAACGTGTTATAGTTTCTACTTGAGTGCAAGCTTAGCAATTGTGAATACTAGGCAGAATGCTTGAAAAGGTTTAGATTATGAATTCCAATGACATTTATATTATTCTCATATTGATATGACAACCCAACTATCTTGTCGTCCCTATATTAATGCAATTATGATTTTACAGTTCTTTAAATAGAATGCATGTATTATATTGTTGAGAGTTAATGAATATTCAGTGTTAGGTAATGCAGGTGTCATGTTTCAGGCTTGATGTGAATGTAAAATGTGAAGGAATTTTACCATAATTTGTGATACAGTCTCAGAGTCATATAGCATAGAAACAGACCCTTTGGCCCACCACGTTAAAGCTGGCCAACAAACAAACTATACCCATCCCAATGACCTGCATTTGGTCCACAGCATGTTCAGGTAGCATGTTCCTTATTTTTACCACTGTCTAGGCATCTAGACCAAGGTCATTTTGTTCTTTCACGGGATTTACCATTCATTATATGTAACCTGACATTGTTAAACCTCCCTAAAATGCAACTCCTCACACCTATCCGGATTATATTCCATCTGCCATTTCTTTGCCCAATTTACCAGCAGATCAATATCGGACTGGAGCCTGAGACCATCCTCCTCATTATCAACCATGCCAGCAATGTTTAAGTCATCTGCAAACTTACTAATCATACCTTCTATATTCACATCCAAATTGCTAAGGTACATAACAAAATGCAGGGGTCCCAGCACTAAACCATGTCATACACTACTGGTCACAGGCTTCCAATCACAAAACAAAATCTCCACTATCACCCTTTGCCACTTATTTGTAAGCTAATTTTGGATCCAGTTTAAAACCTTGCCTTGGATTCCATGGGCTCTTCTCTTTTCAACAAGCATTCTGTGTAGGACATTGTCAAAGGCCTTACTATGGTTCATGTAAAGCACATCACCTGCACTATCCTCAACAATATATTTAATCACCTGATCAAAAAAAATCTCAATTAAATTAGTGAGCTAACAAATCCATGCTGACTATCCCTGCTCAATCATTGCTTTCCAAGTGTTGATTGTCCTGTCTTTTTGAAGTTTTTCCAATAATAGCATGGTGGCTCATTGGTTAACACTGCTGCCTCACAGCACCAGGCACATAGGCTCAATTCCAGCCTTGGGCGACTGTCTGTGTGGAATTTGCACATTCTCCCCGTGTCTGCGTGGGTTTCCTCCGGGTGCTCCGGTTTCCTTCCGCAGTCCAAAGATGTGCAGATCAGGTGAACTGGTCATTCTGAATTGCCCGTAGTGTTAGATGCATTAGTCAGAGGGAAATAGGTCTGGGTGGGTTACTCTCCGGAGGGTCGGTGTGGACTTGTTGGGCCAAAGGACCTGTTTCCAGACTGTAGGGAACCTAATATCCCTAACACTGATGTCATACTAACTGGTCTGTAATTACCTGGCCTATCACTGCTGCTGTTCTTGCAAAAAGGAATTATATTTGCTATCCTCACATCATCTGGCACTTTGCCTGTGGCCAGCAAAGTTTTAAAAATCTCCAACAGGGCCCCAGTAATCTCCTTCACCCCATGCCTCCCATAGCAATCTGGGATACATGTCATCTGGCTTTGAGGATTTATGCAACTTAATGCCCCACTAAAGTATCTAATACCTCTTCTTTAGCAATCTTAACATGATCTAGAACCTCACCATTCCCCCTGAAATTTCCAGCTTTAATGTCTTTCTCCTTTGGGAATATAGATGAGAAATATTACATTAAGACTACACCCATGTCCTCGAAATCCATGCACAGATTATTCCTTTGGTCTCTTTCTCTGATAATCCAGTTGCGTTTAACATACGTAGAACATTCCTCGGGGGTTTCCTTAATCCTGTCTGCCAAAGATATTTCCACTCTTTTCCCTTCTTTTTTAAGCACCCCTGTACATTCTCAATATTTTTCTGAAGGACTTCCACCATTTTAAATGCTTTGTATCAAGCATATGCTTTCTTCTTTTTCTTAATCAAACTCTTGATATCCTTTGACATCTAGGGTTTACTAATCTTGCTGTCACTGCCCTTGATTCTTAGAGAAAAACACTGTCTCTCTCTCTGTATTACTTTTAAAACACTCCCACTTTCCAAATGTGGACTTACCTGCAATTAGCTGCTCCCACTCTATGTTTGCCAGATCCTGTCTAATGATATTGAAATTGTTCTTCCCCCAGTTTAGACACAACTTTGCACTTTCTTTACCCCTTTCCATTGGTGTCATCATAGAATCCCTGTCGCGCAGAAATAGCCAATTGACCCACCAAGTGCACACTAACTGTCCAAAGAGCATTCCACCCTATCTCTATAACCTCACATTTATCATGGCTAATCCATCTAGTCTACACATACTGGACACTATAGGTTATTTAGCATGGCCTGTCCACCTAACCTGCACATCTTTGGACTGTGAGAAGAAACAGAAGCATCCGGAGGAAACCCACACAAATATGGAAAGACATGGACACTCCACATAGACGGTTGCCCAAGGCTGGAATCAAACCCTGGTCCCTGGTGCTGTGACATAGCAGTGCTGACTACTGTGTCACCATGCCACCCCAGTCACTATTCACAAAATGCTCACCTACTGACATTTCAACTTCTTGACCAGCTTCATTCCCTAAGATTAGGTCTCGCACTGCCCCATCTCTTGTAGGACTATGTATGCACTGGCAGAAAGAGCTGCCCCTTTAAAAATTCCACCCCATTTATTCCTTTCACACTAAGAAGTTAAAGGTTAGTTAACATCACCTACCACTATAACCTTATTCCTGACAACCTGTCTGTAAATTACCCACATATCTGCTCCTCTATCTTCCTCTGATTGTTGGGAGAATAACCCCAGCAAAGTGATTGCCACTTTTTTATTTCTAAGCTCTACTCAGATGGCCTCATTTGAAGAGCTTTATCAGACATCATCCCTCATTCCTGCAGTAATGGTCTCCTTTATCAATAATGTAATGCCCTTCATCTCTCTTACATCCCCCATCATGCCTGAAACTTTTATAACATGGAATGTTGAGCTACCTGAGATAAATGAAAGTTCTCAACAAAGAATTTATTTGAACATGCACACTGAAGGGAAATATTGTGGTGAGTGAGTATTGTTGCAGTGCTTTTGAGATAAAATAAAAGATGAAAAATTGTTTAACTTTCAGAGTTAATTTGGGCAAGATTGCTGCCATCTTTTAGGTACCACGTGCTTCAATTCAGTGTCCAATATGTGTACCTATCTATTAAGTGGAGAGTCAGCAGTGCACCATCTGGATAAAATTATTCGCTCACATGCGGATACAGTTACAATTTTTAAAAGACATTTGGATAACTTGAATAAGAAATGTCTGGAGGGATATGGACCAAATGTAAGAAGGTGAGACTAGTTTATTTTGGGATTATGGTTGGCATGGACTGGTTGGGCCAAAGGGTCTGTTTCTGTGTTGTATGACTCTATGACTGTATGTACATCATGATCACATGTAGCACAGCAAGATCGTGACATGGATTACAGTAGCGCCTCGACATACAAACGACCCCGTTCACGAACAAATCAGTTTACGAACAGGATTGTACGTAAAATTTTGCTTCAACGTACGTACGAAATTCAAGGTACGAACCAAGGTACGAATGCTAAAAGCCCATGTGCGACCATGTGGTTTCATTGCTCTGCTTTGCTACATACTTGTTGAAAGCTCTCGGGCCCCGCGTGATCTCATTCAGTTCGTCTTTGGCACGTGCACTGTGAACAACGTTCGTTGCTACGTCCAAGCATTCTACCACTATCCGAATAATGGGAAAAATTGATTCAGTTCGCGAACCGGGTCCCGGAACGGATTAAGTTCATAAGTCGAGGTGCTACTGTATATGCCATACTAATTTGAAGCCACTGCTGCTATTCAAGGAAAATTGGGGATGGGCAACAAATTAGATTCCCCACAGTGTGGAAACAGGCCCTTCTGCCCAACAAGTCCACACTGACCCTCTGAAAAGTAACCCACCCACACCCATTTCTCTCTGACTAATGCACCTAACACTATGAGCAATTTAGCATGGCCAATTCACCCTGACCTGCATACCTTTGGACTGTGGGAGGAAACCAGAGCACTTGGTTTAATAGTGGTTTAATAAGGAATTGGAATCCCTTGTTAAATGGAAGAGGGCGGTCTATGTAAAGATGAGGCGTGAAGGTTCAATTGGGGCGATTGAGAGTTATAAGGTAGCCAGGAAGGACCTGAAGCAAAGAGCACCAAGGAGGGGACATGAAAGTTCCTTAGTTGGTAGGATTAGGGAAAACCCTAAGGCTTTCTATAGGTATGTCAGGAATAAAAGAATGACTAGGGTAGGAATACGTCCAGTCAAGGATAGTAGTGGGAAGTTGCGTGTGGAGGCTGAAGAGATTGAAAATACTTTTCGTCAGTATTCACTCAGGAACAGGACATTATTG
>NC_057716.1:77379064-77407895 GCF_004010195.1 Chiloscyllium plagiosum | reverse complement strand
GGGCATTGGATAGGTATATGGAGGATAGTGGGCTAGTGTAGGTTAGGTGGGCTTGGATCGGCGCAACATCGAGGGCCGAAGGGCCTGTACTGCGCTGTATTCTTCTATGTTCTATGTTCTATGGAGGAAACCACGCAGACACGGGGAGAATGTGCAAATCCCACACAGACAGTCACCCGAGGCTGGAATTGAACCCAGTTCCCTCAGTGCTAGCCACTGAGCCACCGTGCCACAATTATGCCAGTAATCCAATCCAGTGATGCTCACCTCCCATGAAAGTGCAGAAGAAATCGCCCGGAAGGATTGATGCCTGAAATGTTGTTACTTTACAAAATAAGTTACAAGCAAATTCCTTCCAGCCTCTATTTCAGCATCAAAGAAGGGCAAGTGAAGATCAGTTATAGATCTAGATCAGTCGCAGATATGGGTGGAGTTTAATCCAGTTAAGTGTGAGGTACTACACTTTGTGAGATCAAATGTTAAGGAAAAGTATACAGTTAAGGGCAGGACCCTGACCAGCACTGATGTACAGAAGGATCTTGGGGTTCAAGTCCACAGCTCCCTGAAAGTGGCCACGCAAGTACATAGGGTGGTAAAGAAGGCATGTGGCATACTTGCATTTAATGTTCGGGGAACTGAGTACAGGAGTCAGGATGACTTGTTGCAGCTTTATAAGACTTTGGTTAGGCCACACTTAGAGTATTGCATTCAATTCTGGTCGCCCTATTAAAGGAAGGATGTGGAGGCTTTGGAGAGGGTGCAGAAGAGTTTTGCCAGGATCCTGCCTGGATTGGACGGTATGAGCTATAAGGAGAGGCTAGGAAAACTCGGGTTGTTTTCTCTTGAGCAATGGATGCTGAGAGGAAACTTGATGGATGTTTATAAGATTGTGAGTGGCATAAATAGAGTTGATGTTCAGAATCTTTTTCCAGAATCCAAATGACTAATACTCGGGGGGGTGGGGGCGGCGGCGGCGTGCATTTAAGGTGAGAGGGAGAAAGTTCAAAGAAGATGTGAGGGCAAGCTTTTTATGCAGAAGGTGGTAGGAGTCCGGAATATCTGTCAGGAGTGGTGGTAAAGGCAGATACAATAAGGGCATTTAAGGGATTTTTAGATAAGAACATGAATATATATGGAATGTTGGAATATGGACCAAGGGCAGGCAGAAGGAAAGAGTTTCATTTGGCATCATGTTTGGCACAACATCGTGGGCCAAAGGCCCCATTCCTGTAATGTACTGTCTATGTTCAAAGAATGATAGGTAGCCATGATAGGAGGACTCCAGCAACTCTAAATCTAAAAGATTGCCTTCTGACTGCACTAATTTGGTCTTAGCTCCATTAGTCTGGACTAGTTGATTGAAAGGTAATAAGAGAAGAAAACACTGACAATATGACGGAGTTTGCAACTTTTACCCTAAGGCAAGAGCAGGTTCCTGTCCCACGGAGTCACCACTACTATCCCAGGCTCTGTCTCATCAATCCTGGTCATCTTTCGAAAACAGATTGATGGATAGTGTCAGCTTTTCCACAATTATGACAGCCTGAGCTTGCAAGGAAATGCCATTACATCATTCGGAGTATTAATAGAAGCTGTTCAGTTACAATGGAAGTCATGACATCAGCCATTATTTGTGGTGTCATGCTAAATTGAGGAGATTGTGATGGTTGCCAGTTTCATTTGAGTAAGAATGGGTTACAGTCAAAGCTTGACATCTCTTTGCTGGTTGACATGATGCAGAGCATTTCTGGTACTTTTCTGATCCATTAAGCTTTCAGTGGATGTGCTCATCAGCTGCCTTCTGTAACCTGAGCAACTAAAATTCTCATCTGCAATTACTACAACAGAAATACTTAACAACCTCACTCTGGTGAGCCAGCACATCCTTTACCCAGTGCTTGCTCTTGTTTACCTGTGTTCAGTGTCTCACCCTACTCTTCAAAGTGTTGACATTACTTGTCCCTGACCTGGTTAATGTTGAGTTTACTATCGAGTGATGATGTCTGTTCATCCTCTCATTAAGAAGGTTCCAGTTAAAATCTATTTGGATTGTGCTGTGGGGATTGCAGAAAGTAAGGAATTCCTTCTAATGTTGTCTGCAGTTTGAGAGTCAAATGTGATTTTTGCATGATGGAGCAATGGGAAGAGAAGACTGTTCGGACTGCAGGAACTCATTACTGATCCCTCAAATGGCCATGGTTCAAAATGCCTGCCCAAAGGTGGCCTACACTATCTTCTCCATAGTCAAAACATTGAAGTTGCTGACATCTGTTAAGACCATAAGACAGAGGAGCAGTAATCAGTGCATTCAGCCCATCAAATCTGCTCCACCATTCAATCATGACTGATAAGTTTCTCAACTGCTGAAACTGTGTTGCTGGAAAAGCGCAGCAGGTCAGGCAGCATCCAAGGAACAGGAGAATCAACGTTTCAGGCATAAGCCATTCTTCAGGATTCCTGAAGAAGGGCTTATGCCCGAAACGTCGATTCTCCTGTTCCTTGGATGCTGCCTGACCTGCTGCACTTTTCCAGCAACACATTTTCCACTCTGATCTCCAGCATCTGCAGCCCTCACTTTCTCTGATAAGTTTCTCAACCCAATTCTCTAGCCTTTTCCCCATAGTCCTTGATCTGCTTAATACTCAAGAACCGATCTATCTCAATCTTAAATATACTCAATGGCCTGGCCTCCACAGCCTTCTGTAGCAATAAATTTCATAGATTCACTTATTCCTACCAATGGAAATATCTACCCAACATCTACTCTGTCCAGGCCACATAGTATTCTGTACATTTCAATTAGATCCCCACTCATGCTTCTAAACTTTATCAAGTATAAACCCAGATTCTCAAATGTTCCTCATAGGTTAAACATTTAATTCCTGGGACCATTCTCGTGAACCTCCTCTGAACACACTCCAAGGTCAGTACATCCTTCCTGAGATATGGGACCCAAAACTGTGTATAATACTCTAAATGCGGTCTGACCAGAGCCTTCTAAAGTCTTAGAAGTACATCCCTGCTTTTATATTCAAGTCCTCTCAAAACAAATGCCATTATCACATTTGCTTTCCTAACTACTGACTCCATCTGTAAGTTTATCTTGAGAGAATCCTGAACTTGAACTCCCAAGACTGTTGGCACTTCAGACTTCTGAATTTTCTCTCCACGTTGGACATAGTCCATGCCTCTGTTCTTCCGACCCCAAGGTGCATGACCTCACATTTTCCCATGTTGTATTCCATCTGTCACTTATTGAGCACTCTCCTAACTTGTCCAAATCCATCTGCAGTCTCTTAGCCTCCTCAATGCTACTTGTTCCTCTACCTATCTTTCCATCATCTGCAAGCTTAGCCAGAATACCCTCAGTTCCTTCATCGAGATCATTAATGTATAAAGTGAAAAACTGTGGTCCCAACACTAAGCCTTGCAGAACACCACTTGTCACTGGCTACCATCCTGAGAAGGAACCTTTCATCCCCACTCTTTGTTTTCTGCCAGACAGCGAAGCTTCCTTCCATGCTAGCGCCTTGCCTCTGAAACCATGAGCCCTTATCTTACTCATTAGTTTTGCTTGTTGTCTGTATAGGGTCTTTCAAGTTCATTAGCTGCTGTTTTAGTGTGTTGGTGGGCTACCATGATGCCAAGGGGTGTGAGTAGTCTGGCCATCGTTTCTGAGATGTCTTTGATGTAGGGGAAAGTGTTAGGGTTTCTGGATGTGTTTTGTCTAATGTCATTTACAAAATTTGGTGCAAGAACTGTAACAAACACCTCATTGGACAAATAGGCAGAAAACTAGCCACCAGGATACATGAATACCAACTAGCCACCAAATCAACATGACCCTCTCTCACTAGTATCCTTACATACAGATAAGGAAGGACACCACTTCGACTGGGACAACACATCCATCTTAGGACAAGCCAAACAGAGACATGCATGAGAATTCCTAGAAGCATGCATTCCAACCAGAACTCTCTCAACAAACACATCGAGTTAGACCTGAGAAAATGAACAGGAAATGACATAACCACCAGAAATGACATAACCACCAGAAATGACATCATCAACCCAAAGAAACCTAAACATATAAATAGAAAGCAGGAATCATGTACAGTGCTTCGCCTGAGGCCCACTGAAGATGTTACCTAATAGGGTGACGAAACATCTGGAAATGAACCTTTCAGCTCAATGAGCAAACCTACATCCAGAACCTCAACCTGAGCTACAAATCTTCTCAAAACTCACTAGTGGTTTCATATTAGTCTAGACTCTTATATGTCTGAAGAATGTAATATTTCTACGTAATTGTTAGATGTAATAACTGTCTGTTGAATTCTTTATTATTGCAATACCTGCATCCATTTTCTTGTGATATGTGAGAAAAAATAACCATTGTTGAAGACAAACTCACTTGGAAATATCAGGTTCAGCTTTCAAATGATCTCACCACTTCTCATAGACACAATCCCCTTCCACTTTTAAGAGTTCTTGCTTCACCACATCGCTTGAGGATTGAGAACTGCATTATATTCAATTTCTGCAAACTAACCAAATAAAACATTCTCAATTATAAACAGATTTACAAATTATTCCACTAAAGGTACACACCTTTAATCCACTCCCATAGATAGGACTTCTTCCAGTGACTGACTCTTACAAACAATGGAATTTAGGTTCTATTCGATACACCCTGTAATTAACTGATGTATGTTTAAAAGGAAAATGACCTGCAGAGAAAGAAAAACACTGAATCCCAGTTGGGTTCTTATAAGCTGAAGATAGATATTTTCAAGCAGCTACAGCTTTTTTCACGAACTGACCTCAAAAGCAAGCTGCAGCTGCTTATTCTTTTCAATTTTAACCAGTTCCCTATTTGAAGTATTTGATCAGTGACTGTAAACATTGGACCTTGTTGAATACAGCTGTACCTTTAATAACTAAACATTGTGCCTATATTCCAATGCCCAGACTACCCTGAGGAATGTCACTGGAAATCATATGTGATGTACTCATTAAATATGTTACCGGAAACAAAACAAAAGCAGGAGTATCTAAAATGTGACTTTCCTGTGGTTACTTTGCTTTCATTATTTATCAATACATCCTGCTATTTCCTATATGTACAAGTTTATTCTAAAATGCGCAATATGTTGTGACAAACGGCAGAATGTAGGACTGCCTGTTATATTCAATCATGTACAGAGTTATGTTAATACATTGTCTTTCATTTTGGTGACTGATTTCCAATTGCTGGTGCATTAACTGAATAATAAACAGACTGCTGATGAGAAAACTGCCTTGGAGCAATGTATGTCTCATGGTGACTAAACTCATTGATCAGTAAGAGACAATTACAGGTATTTAGATGATTGCTTTCCAATTTATTTTAATGCTACTGTTTTGCAATGCTAGTGGCAAATTCCAAAGTTGATTAATTCACCCCATGTTACCTCACAGAACCTCCAGTAAGGCAACATCCGAATGCAAAAACTCAACTTCGCATTATACCAGTCAAGGCAACATTCTGCGTTTTCTAAAGTCAAAACAAGCTGGTGATGAGCGCTTATTAATAACCTTTTGATATTTTTGAACAACATCCATTTTCAAATTATGGCCACCAATATTTTAATTTGTGGAGATGTGGTATTGTAGTAATATTAATGGATTAACACTTCAGAGTGCTAGGCTAATGCTCTGGACACAAGTTCAAATACTACATGACAGCTAGTGGAATGTATGGCACAATAGCTCAGTGGCTAGCACTGCTGCCTCACAGCATCAGGATAACTGCCTGTGTGGAGTTTGCACATTTTTCCTATGTCTGCATGGGTTTAATCTGGGTGCTTCAGTTTGCTTCCAAAATCCAAAGATGTGCAAGTTAGGTGGATTGGCCATGCTAAATTGCCCCTGGTGTCCAGGGATGTGTACATTAGGTTGATTAGCCATGGGTAACACAGGGTTACACAGATAGGATAGAGGGTAGGTCTGGTGGAGTGTCAGTGTGGACTTGATTAGCTGAACAGCCTGCTTCCACACTGAAGCAGTGAAACTAAATGGTAGTCTCAGTAATGGTGACCATGAAACTATCAACAAACATTGTAAAAACCCAATAATACACTCAAGTCTTTCAAGAGAGTAAGTCTGCTATCTATCTGACCTCCATGTGACTTTAGTGCCACAACAATGTAGTTGACCCCTAGCTGCTCTCGGAAAGGGACTGGCAAGTCATTCATTTCAAGGCCAATTAGAAAGGGTAACAAACGTTAACCTTTCTACTGACACCCACAAATTCCAGAAAGGTTAAAGGATCACAAATGCAATTAACTTATTTATTCATAGAGTAGAATTCCTGCAGTGCAGAAAGAGGCCACTCAGTCTACACTAACCCTCCAAAGAGCATTCCACCCAGACGCAGCCCTCTACGCTATATTTCCCATGGTTAATCTATCTTGCACACCACAGTCAATTTAGCATGGCCAACCACAACATGCCTTTGGACATTGGGAGGAAACCGGAGCACTTAGTGAAAACCCACACAGACACAGGGAGAACATACAAATTCCACATAGACAGTCTCAAGGCTGGAATTGATCTCAGGTCTCTGATGCTGTGAGGCAGCAGTGCTAACCACTGAGCCACTGTGCCACACTGATTTGATTATTATTGCTAAATCAAAAATTGCCATGTTCCTGAAAATTAACTAAAAAGAAGATTGATCAAAAAGCTCCAAACTTATTTTATATATTTAACAACGAATAAGTAAAATGTGGCATGAGGAATATTATTGAGACATTTTAATATTAACATTTTTCAATAAACCATATCAACATCCTGTTTAATAATGTACCTTTCTTCGCTTTTCCAGATGACATAAATTTTCAATTTGTTTTAATTAATTTTTACAATGTACGAGGAAGAATTCATTGTTTTACCTCGTTGATTTTAACCCTACTGTGAATCCTCTTGGAAGGATGCCTGCCTTGAAGAAGTTTTCTCCTCTCTCTACAAGAATCTCAGGCAGTCCCTCTCCCACTGCAACTCCCAGGTCATCTCCTCTGCCCTGAAGCTCTTCAACCATGTCCTGAAACAGACTCGCTACCACAACCACATTTGCTTCCTCAGTGCCTGCCTCCGTAACCAACTCATCCCACATGGACTCCGGACCACCTTTAAACCAGCAGAGTTCAGAACCGAAGAGGACAAACAGTACAGACTACAGTTTCAAAAACACCAGCAACAGTTCTCCTTCAAGATCCTCCAATCCACGCTCATAGCAATGCGTCGGCACCTAACCTCTCTACAGTCAGCCCTGCCTCAGCTGAGGGCCACACTCTCTCAGAAATGCAAAGGACCCCTTCTGTACTACATCCTCAGGAGAATTCACACTCTCAACAAACAGTATTTCAACTCCATCTCAAACATCAAAAACTAAATACAACAAACTTTTATCTACCCACCTCCATAACCAGCACTCCTCAAACATTCCAGTAGATTCCCCTGGCCTCTGGAACTGCTCGGATGCAATTAGCCATGCGGCTGGTGCAGCCACCACCCCCACAGTGATCGACGACTTCACTTCCGTCCCCATCATAGCCACTTCAGCCCCTCACAATTCCTCACGCACCACACGTGACATCACTTCCACCTCACACATCATCACGGATGTCACACGCTCAGTGACTTCCGCCCCCCACTGCCGTGTTTGCCACCACTTCCACCCCCACCAATGTCATTCACCTGCATTCTTTTGACATGCCCCTCACAGATCCCATTGTCACCATCCTCGCCCTCCAGAACCCTGAGGGGAACACCACCCTGCTCATGACTCCACCCCCATGTCCCCCACCACCACACCTACTCCAATTACCGGCTCCGCCCCCACTCCCAGCTCCACACCCACACCAGACCCCAGCTCCCAGCCCTGCCGCGTTTTCACCATCCATCCAGACCTCCCCTCACTGAGGAGGAACGATCAGCCCTCAGCAAAGGACTCACCTTCATCCCCCTCCACCCACGCATCAATGAATGTAATACATGTCGTGACGTCGAAAACTTCTTCCACTGCCTCTGCTCTGAGCTTACTTTCACAATCAGGACTCTCGCCCACCTTCCGAGGACCCCTTCACCGACCTCCAACACACTGTATCCACGTGGACACCTGTGCTGGCCTGTTACCCGCTCTCAACCTCTTCATTTCCAACTGCTGTCGGGACATTAACCGCCTCAACTTGTCTACTCCCCTCCCCCACTCCAATCTCTCACCCTCACAACACGTAGCCCTCCACTCTCTCTGCTCCAATCCCGACCTCACCATCAAGCCAGCAGATAAAGGGGGAGCAGTGGTAGTCTGGCGCACTGACCTCTACACCGCTGAAGCCAGACACCAAGGAAAACTCTTCCTACTGCCCCCTCAACCATGACCCTACCCCCCATCACCAAACCATCATCTCCCAGACCATACAGAACCTCATCACCTCAGGAGATCTCCCACCCACAGCTTCCAACCTCATAGTCCAGGAACCCCGCACTGCCGGTTCTACCTGCTTCCCAAGATCCACAAGCCTGACCACCCTGGCCGACCCATTATCTTAGCGTGCTCCTGCCCCACTGAACTCATCTCTACCTACCTCGACACTGTCCTATCACCCCACTTCTAGGAACTCCCCACATATGTTCGAGATACCACCCACGCCCTCCACCTCCTCCAAGACTTCCGTTTCCCCGGCCCCCAACGCCTCATCTTCACCATGGATATCCAAGCCCTCTACACCTCCATCCGCCATGATCAGGGCCTCCGTTTCTTCCTCACCCAACGTCCCCAACAGTACCCTTCCACCAACACTCTCATTCGTTTGGCCGAACTGGTTCTCACCTTTAACAATTTCTCCTTCGAATCCTTCCACTTCCTCCAGACCAAAGGGGTAGCCGTGGGCACCCGTATGGGCCTCAGCTATGCCTGTCTCTTTGTTGACTACGTAGAGCAGTCCATCTTCTGTAATTACACCAGCACCATTCCCCACCTCGTCCTCCGCTATATTGATGACTGCACTTCGTGCTTCCGCGAGGAGGTTGAGCAATTCATCAACTTCACCAACACATTCCACTCTGACCTTAAATTTACCTGGACCATCTCTGACACCTCCCTCCCGATGCTAGACCTCTCCATCTCCATTAATGACAACCAACTTGACACTGACATTTTTTACAAACACACCGACTCCCACAGCTACCTAGATTATACCTCTTCCCACCCAACCTCCTGCAAAAATTCCATCCCATATTCCCAATTCCTCCGCCTCCACTGTATCTGCTCCCAGGAGGACCAGTTCCACCACAGAACATACCAGATGGCCTCTTTAGAGACCGCAATTTCCCTTCCCACATGGTTAAAGATGCCCTCCAACACACCTTGTCCACATCCCGCACCTCTGACCTCAGACTCCACCCCTCCAATCGTAACAAGGACAGAACGCCCCTAGTGCTCACCTTCCACCCTACCAACCTTCGCATAAACTAGATCATCCACCGACATTTCCACCACCTCCAAACGGACCCCACCACCAGGGATATATTTCCCTCCCCATCCCTTTCCACCTTCCACAAAGACCGTTCCCTCTGTGACTACCTGGTCAGGTCCACGCCCCCCCTACAACCCACTCTCCCATCCTGGCACCTTCCCCTGCCACCGCAGGGATTGCAAAACCTGCGCCCATACCTCCTCCCTCACCACAATCCAAGGCCCTAAAGGAGCCTTCCACATCCATCAAACTTTTACCTGCACATCCACCAATATCATTTGTTGTATTCGTTGCTCCCAATGCCGTCTCCTCTACATTGGGGAGACTGAACGCCTCCTAGCAGAACGCTTCAGGGAACATCTCTAGGACACTCGCGCCAATCAACCACACCGCCTTGTGGCCTAACATTTCAACTCCCCCTCCCACTCTGCCGAGGGCATGGAAGTCCTGGGCCTCCTTCACCGCTGCTCCCTCACCAACCGACGCCTGGAAGAAGAACGCCTCATCTTCCGCCTCGGAACACTTCAACCCCAGGGCCCTCTCATTTATCTCTCCACCCTTCAGGCTCTCTGCCTGTATTCCTGACGAAGGGCTTTTGCCTGAAACGTCATTTTTACTGTTCCTCGGATGCTGCCTGAACTGCTGTGCTCTTCCAGCACCACTAATCCAGAACTAGGAAGAATATGAAGGCTGATATGCAGTAGCAATAAAATGTAATGTAATATTGAGATAAAACATTATAGACATTTAAAATGCATGTAAATTGCGTAATAGGAAGTTTGCATGAAAGAAAATGTCTTTTGCCCTTGATTTTACTTATACTGTTAAATTCAATCATATTATCTTAAAGATAACCATTTTGAATGCTCGATTTAATTATGAGTAACAAAAGGTAATGGAGATTGAAGCTATCATTTCAAGGTTTAGTAACTTGATTCTTATCTCTGATGACAGTGAAGTTATAGCATTTCTCCAAGAAGTTATGTTTGTTTTTAAAGAGATGCATAATTTCACCTGGGATGCATAATTTCACCTGAAATAACTGTGAAAGAAAATACTCACAAAGACCACCTTAACTTAAAGATTCAATTCTATAATTCCTTTAATTGCAAGAACAAGGAGTTGTAAAAGAAATTTTGCTATTTTTTAATATAAATAGAAGATTGGAATATAATGGCAAAGATTTAATGATAAATTTGTGCATGACTAGATTTGGAATATTGTGTACAATATTGTACACCTCATTATAGTACAAAGATTAATGTCAAAAAGTGCATAGAACATGAATTCATCAAAACAATACTAGGGATATCAGATGGAGAAGAGGCTTAAATTATTTGGACTATTTTTGTATAATCAGAAAAGAACAAAAAGAGACTTAGAGGATATTTATAAATTTGGAAGCATTTGAAAGCTGAATCAGGGAGAGACAGATGTTTTCTGATTTTAAATTGAGTGATC
The DNA here is from genome assembly GCF_004010195.1 of Chiloscyllium plagiosum. Taxonomy (NCBI): domain Eukaryota; kingdom Metazoa; phylum Chordata; class Chondrichthyes; order Orectolobiformes; family Hemiscylliidae; genus Chiloscyllium; species Chiloscyllium plagiosum. Next base: position 77,396,913 of record NC_057716.1, on the reverse strand, counting down.
AATGTCATAAATATAAATATCAGAACACGGAGATAAGAAAAGAATTGCCATTGTGTGAAACTTTGTTCAAATTGATTCCACACCGAGTCATTCTATCAAGACCCATTACAACATTACAGGGAAATACAGGTAAATATTGGATGCAAAAGAAGATACATGCCACAGGGAGTGAGCAGTGCATTGTGATTAGTTTTGGATTGTTCCAGCAAAGAGTTAGTAGAGAAATAATGGACTGAATTTGAACAAAGATTAGCTAAGCATCAATTGCGGTGAGTTTCATGGAGGGGTTTCTGTACAAAAGTACTGTTGAGTTTTCTCACTTGCTGCTCACCTCATTCTGTATGCACTATACCTCTATAGTGCTGCCTACGCACAGTTACTATCAGTGGAAGAACTCACTGGGACCTTTCCAGATTTCCACAACCAGTGCCATATTTAAAGCCCAGGTATGCAGCCACGATCCCTTTACAGAAGACTTGGAGGCAAGTTAAAAAAAAAACAGAAGCATCTGAATGAATAGAGGTGGCCTATGTGACACTTCATAATAAATAGAAACTCACACTTGTAAATATATTGGCATTTCACATCATTGCCTGTCTGATCACTGTCATAGTCGCTGCAACTGCAAAAATCAATCTCTCCAGGCTACCAATCCTTTGCATGAACCCATGTTAGAACCCTCTCTGATACAGTGTCACACTTTCACTAAAGCCTGTGTAACATAACATCTTGTCATTGTTCAATGTGGGAGCACAATATCTTGGAAGGCCTTTGAACAACTGAGAACATTAACCTCTAAATAACAACAAAAGTGAAGAAAGAACAAACAAAACCAAACCTAAGTTTGCCTCTGTGACTAAATGATTATTTCAGCCAAATTGTACCTGTTGAAACCAGGTGTCCATTAAGTCCTGTCAGGCTTGTTGCACCTGACCATGCACTGCTCTGTCTTGGTCAAGTTGATGTTCCTCCTCATCTTCTTCCTCAAAAGACTTCTGCCACCTTCCTAGTTCTTCAATGTCCATCACATCCCAACTTGGCCTGCCACAGTTGCGCAGGTCACAGATGCAAGGATTATTCAGCACACTGCCTGCAATATACTGCAAGGTCCACTTTCCCCTAGCTCTGCACTTCGGGAGGCCTCATGTCTATTTCATGATATCCCTGATGGAAGAACGGGTTACATTGTATCTAGGCTCAGCCACAGTTGAAGTCACCAGACGTTGTTGAAGGGGGGAGTATTGTGTCCCAGTAACCACTCTTATTGGGCATCTGGCCTTTGAAATGAAGGAGGAACATGAGATTACTCAAGGTATAGGCATCATGTTAGCTTCTCGTGTGCCTGACACAAAACATTTGAGCTGTGATACTGATGATCATCGATGACTAGTACATAACAGAACAGAACTCCTTTTTGTTGATTAAGTCAGCTGCATTATTAGATGGTGCTGTCAAAACAAATTATGTACAATCTATAGTGCTCTGCAGCTGAAGGAGGCCAGTTATGTTGGCAAACTGCTCCCGGGCTGCAGCACTGACCTCATCATGGGAAAACAAAATTAAGTGACGGGAACAGGCAGAAATTGTATTAGTAATGGCATTGACGCATTTGTGGTTTGAAGATTGAGAGATCCCACACAGGTCCTCTGTGAATCTTTGGAAACAGTCAGTTGCATCAAAACTTAGCATAGCTTTACCCTTAAAGTCACTAAGGTAGGATGGCCACTCATTTTCTTTCATTACAAATCCTGTTCCAGCAGATGACTGAGTTCAGAAACAGTGTCTCAGAACATCCTGAGCCTGTGCCAGTGATGTGCTTCACTCATCTGGAAGAAATAGCATCAAGGATGATAGACTGTCGACCTCTGTCTATCCTCTGTATCCTGAGGGGACTTCTGCTTCAAATTCATGTGGATGCTGTTCAACAGACAAGATCTAAGAAAAACATTTTTTCACCTTGAGGACATTAGATATAAGGAAAGTGCTGCCTAAAAGGGTGGAGGAGGCAGGTATTTTTGCAACACTTAAGAAGCATCTGGATGAGTATTTAAAATGCCAAGGCTTTATAGGCAATGGGGAGAAAGTGAGGTCTGCAGATGCTGGAGATCAGAGCTGAAAATGTGTTGCTGGAAAAGCGCAGCAGGTCAGGCAGCTTCCAGGGAACAGGAGAATCGACGTTTCGGGCATAAGCCCTTCTTCATATGCCCGAAACGTCGATTCTCCTGTTCCCTGGATTCTGCCTGACCTGCTGCGCTTTTCCAGCAACACATTTATAGGTAATGGACCAAGTATAACTAAATGGGATTAGTATCGTTTGAAGTTTGATGGTCGGTATAGGCATAGTGGGCCAAAAGGTCTGTTTCTATGCTATATGATACTATGACTGAGGACTACTCCCCATACAGTTTTAGACATGGCCTTTGTGCTGAGTGTGTTGCCGTGTAAACTGCTTTCAAATGATGTTGATATGGGATTCACATAGTATGATACATACAACAAAAACCTCTGAGATGCACTCTGTTCTAATTCATAAGATGGATGCTTATCCTTATGTATGGAATCACTTGGCAGAGGCATTGCCATGAAAGGTGTCAGTGAGCTCGAAAATGGACAATTTAAAGAGTGACCTATAATATAAATCATAAATATATAACATATAACATAAATAATGCTGCAATGATGTGATAAGGCTAGGGTATGTCTGATGCCAACATCCATGGATGAGATTGTAGCTGTTATTTATGAGAGTTTCAGAATTCAAAAGATATTTGATGGACATAAGAATGAGAATTATACTGTTTAATTGCAAGTTGTATCAACATATGTTTACCTCTCAAGTAATACAGAATCCCATGTAAATATTTCTACTTCACAAAAGTCAATACTTTGTTCCCCTCATTACTCTACTTACTGACAATGCATTAGGTAGCCTTGGTACTCTATCATTGAGAGTCATGAATAGAGGAGTGTGGAATAATTGGAAGTCAGGTCACCTTGGACTATATGTATTACCTAATTACAAAGACTTGTAATCGGGTATCTTGGACAAAGGCCAGTATGTAACTTGAATAACCTGAAAAGAGTGATAAAAGAAAAAAATTATAAAATGCTAAACTTTGCTCCCATTAAATGTCACTTCTAGAATGTGAAAGACATTTATCACAAAAATGGAGGCTGCTTTTGTAATTGCTTTATGAAGATATTGCATTACAATATATAAAGGCATTTGTAAACATTTATTCATTTTGTTCTCTGCAGCTAGTTTGATAGCATTATGCATTTTGGTCCCAAATTATTATGGTGAGAATCTTAAATGTTTAGAAAGTGCTTTTATGGGGTCAAAAGTGGTGCCGAAGTCCCCAAGGGTGGATAATAGGATCTCAGGAATGTTTTTCACAAGGATGATAGTTGAGACGCTGAGGATACTTGTCCAACTAAGGATGATGGCTCACTCCTCAGAGCTGTCATTCCAGTCAGAGAGTATGCATCTCAGCAGCACTACAACAGAGATGACCATTCTGAAAGCTGCTGAGAAAAGTAAAGGTCTCCCCCATAAAGAGCAGGTTATTCCTTTTACAATAGATTGGCAAGCATCCAAAGGTGAGAAAGGAAGCCTTCTTGCTGAAGACCCACCATCTTCCCATATAATGGGATGCATCCAGGTGTTGATGAAATTCCATCATAAATGGAAAGTGGACTTTAATTGGCCTCTAAACTGAATTAATTGCCTACTCATTAATGAGTGAACAACCACAATTTCTCAGAATATCCAAGGATGAATGAGGGACTCCCAACTCTCCTCCCAGTATCTTTTGTATTCATGTTATCAGTCTACCCATCTTCCAGACTGTTTCCAGACGGCTGGTAAAGTTCAGCTCTGTGAGACATTAGGAGTGGGATGATTACTAGAATATTGAAAACAAGCCATATTCAAGAAGGGTGACAAAGCAGGTACAGTCAACTAGAGGTCAACCTAACATTTACTTAGGTCCAGACTGTGTTGGATAATGATATTGATAATCCAAAGAAACTTTTATAGATCATTTACACAAAAACCAAACCTAGTTAATAGAGGTCAACATTGATTTAGAAAATTCTATTTGGCAGCTTTTCTAACTTCTCTGAAAAAGTAGCAACCTAACTGAATTTCAAAAACAGTAAAAGCTCAGTCAGCTGTCTAACCTTGAAATAGTTAGAGGAATGAACTGAACTTCAAAGTTACAGGTACACTTCATACTATTGGATTTGGATTTCATCATTGCTCAGTGCAGAATAGCTCTTCATGCTGTGGCTAATGCACTCTACTGCATCAAAATACTTATCCATTTTCACCACATTGTTCAGTCCCTTGACAATTAACCAGCAACCAGAAGTGACATCCTGGCAACCATGTTATTTGATGGTTAGTCAGCTTTTCAAAGAAAGACACCATCACTTACCGTATTAAATAAATACTCAACTAATGGAGGCCTGTGACCAGTGGAGTGCCACAAGTATCGGTGCTGAGTCCACTACTTATCATCATTTATATAAATGATTTGCATGTTAGCATAAGAGGAATAGTTAGTAAGCTTGCAGATGACACCAAAATTGAAGGTGTAGTGGACAACAAAGAAGGTTACTTCAGATTACAACGGGATCTTGATTAGATGGGCCAATGGGCTTAGAAGTGGCAGATGGAGATAATTTAGATAATGTAAGGTGCTGCTTTTTGGGAAAGCAAATCTTAGCAGGACTTATACACTTAATAACATAGAACATAGAACATAGAACAGTACAGCACAGAACAGGCCCTTCAGCCCACGATGTTGTGCCGACCATTATGCACCGTCAAATTTCTGTGACTATATGCATGTCCAGCAGTCTCCTAAATGTCCCCAATGACCTTGCTTCCACAACTGCTGCTGGCAACATGCTCTCACAACTCTCTGTGTAAAGAACCCGCCTCTGACATCCCCTCTATACTTTCCTCCAACCAGCTTAAAACTATGACCCCTCATGTTAGCCATTTCTGCCCTGGGAAATAGTCTCTGGCTATCGACTCTATCTATGCCTCTCATTATCTTGTATACCTCAATTAGGTCCCCTCTTCTCCAATGAAAAAAGTCCAAGCTCAGTCAACCTCTCTTCATAAGGTAAGCCCTCCAGTCCAGGCAGCGTCCTGGTAAATCTCCTCTGAACCCTCTCCAAAGCATCCACATCTTTCCTATAATAGGGCGACCAGAACTGGACGCAGTATTCCAAGTGCGGTCTAACCAAAGAGCTGCAACACGATCTCACGACTCTTAAACTCAATCCCTCCGTTAATGAAAGCCAAAACACCAAATGCTTTCTTAACAACCCTGTCCATTGGGTGGCCATTTTAAGGGATCTATGTACCTGCACACCAAGATCCCTCTGTTCCTCCACACTGCCAAGAATCCTATCCTTAATCCTGTACTCAGCTTTCAAATTCGAACTCCCAAAATGCATCACCTCGCATTTATTCAGGTTGAACTCCATCTGCCACCTCTCAGCCCATCTCTGCATTCTGTCAATGGCGCTGCAGCCTACAACAGCCCTCTATACTGTCAACGACACCTCCAACCTTTGTGTCATCTGCAAACATGCTGACCCATCCTACAATCTCCTCATCCAAGTCATTAATAAAAATTATAAAGATTAGAGGCCCAAGGACAGAGTCCTGTGGAACACCACTCACCACTGACTTCCAGGCCTTCTACTTCCACTTGCTGTCTTCTGTTGGCCAGCCAATTCTGTATCCAGACAGCTAAGTTCCCCTGTATCCCATTCCTCCTGACCTTCTGAATGAGCCTACCATGGGGAACTTTATCAAATGCCTTGCTGAAGTCCATATACAATACATCCACAGCTCGACCCTCATCAACTTTTCTAGTCACATCCTCAAAAAAATCAAAAATGTTTGTGAGGCATGACCTGCCCCTCACAAAGCTGTATTGACTGTATTTAATCAAGCCACGTCCTTCCAGATGGTCATAAATCCTATCCCTCAGAATCCTTTCTAACACCTTGCAGACGACAGATATGAGACTTACTGGTCTGTAATTGCCGGGGATTTCCCTGTTTCCTTTCTTGAAGAGAGGAATTACATTTGCCTCTCTCCCATCCTCAGGTATGACTCCGATTGAGAGCAAGGATGCAAAGATTTTCGCAAGTGGCGAAGCAATTATATTTCTCGTTTCCCAAAGCAGCCGAGGACAAATCTGGTCGGGGTCTGGTGACTTGTCAATCTTAATGTTTGACAAAATTTTCAGCACATCAGCTTCCTCTATCTCTATCCATTCCAGCATGCACACCTGCTCTTCAAAGGTTTCATTCATTACAAAGTTCATTTCTTTCGTAAAGACAGAAGCAAAAAACTCATTTAGGCTTCCCCTACCTCCTCAGTCTCTACACACAAATTCCCTATGCTATCCCTGATCGGCCCTACACTTTCTTTGACCATTCTCTTATTCTTCACATAAGTGTAACATGCCTTTGTGTTCTCCCTAATCCGTTCTGCCAAGCCTTTCTCGTGCCCCCTCCTGGCTCTCCTCTGGCCATTTTTGAGCTCCTTCCTCGCCTTCCTGTAATCCTCTAGAGCTGAGCTTTACCCTAGCTTCCTCCACATTATGTAAGCTACCTTCTTCCTTTTGACGAGAAGCTCCACCGCTCTCGTCATCCAAGTTTCCTTTATCTTGCCCTTTCTTAATGGTAAGGTCTTAGAGAGTGTTGCTGAACAAAGAGACCTTGGAGTGCAGGTTCATAGCTCCTTGAAAGTGGAGTCGCAGGGAGATAGGATCGTGAAGAAGGTGTTTGGTATGCTTTCCTTTATTGGTCAGAGACTCTCCAACTCCAAACCATAGATTTCTCATGATCATAAAATTTCTGTGCTGATGTGAATCATATTGCTTACCAACCCCACCCAATGCCATGAGTGGACAATGTTGAGACAGCAATGCACAGAAGTGCAATTATCCCATGCCATTATCCCATGCTACTCCAAATTATCAGTCTCCGGAATATGTGTGATGATCCAGGTTTGGGTTCTGTCCAACATTGTCCAAGTCCATCCAAAACATTTCAACCTTGCTTCAGGATGGAGAAATAACTAAAGATGAAATTAAATTACACCTTGCATAATGCCATACATTTTCAACAAATACAGGACAGTCACCTTTAGGCTGTTACAAAACTAACACAGTAGAATATCGATCAGAGGGGGTAATAAATAAACAATATCGTACTCCTGTCAGACTACATCTTGATGATCATGGCTAGTTCGCATCACAACAAAACAGGAGACACAGGAAGTTTAATTTTGATCTTATTCAAGTTAAGAACATGAAAAGAATAAATGTATACTATTCTCCTCCTTGAGATTCCTGCATCATTCAATAACATCATGGCTGATCCGATTGTACTCTTAACTCCTACCTATGGTCCATAAACTTTGATTTCATTGGCAATTAAACATGTGTCTGGTGGAAACAGTTCAAAATCTAATGCATGAGCAAAAATACCTTTTGGTCTTATAAACTCAGTGATTATAACTTGCAACGTGCTCAACTACTGGAAAGGCACAGCAGGTCAGGCAGCATCCGAGGAGCAGGAAAATTGACATTTCGGGCATAAGCCCTTCATCAGGAATAAGACTTGTGGGTCAGGGTTGAGAGATTAAAGGGAGGGGGTGGGGTTCGGGGGAAGGTAGCTGGGAAAGCAATAGGTGGATGAAGGTGAGGGAGAAGGAGATAGGTCAGACGGGGGAATGATGGGCAGTCCGGAGGGCCAAGTTGAAGGCTTGGGACTGGGATAATGTGGGGGAAGGGGAAATGAGGAAGCTGTTGAAATCCACATTGATCCCATGTGATTACAGGGTTCCAAGGCAGAATATGCGGCGTTCCTCCTCCAGACTTCGGGTGGTAGCAGTTTTGAGGTGGAGGAGGCCCAGGACCTACATGTCCTTGATGGAGTGGGAGGGGGAGTTGAAGTGTTCAGCCACAGGGCGGTGGGGTTGCTGGGTGTGGGTCCTATCCCACTTAGTCCAGGAACTCCCCACCTACGTTCATGACCACACTCATGCCCTTCACCTCCTCCAAGAGTTTTGTTTCCCTAGTACCCAGCACCACATCTTCATCATGGATATCCAATCCCTGTACACATCGATCCACCATAATGAAGGACACCAAGCCCTCCGGTTTTTCCTGTCACGCCATCCCAACCAGTACCCCTCCACCGACACCCTCATCTGCTGGCTGAAAAGGTCTTTACCCTCAACAACTTCTCCTTCCAATCCTCCCACTTCCTCCAAACCAAAGGGGTGGCTATGGGCACCCGCGTGGGAACCAGCTATGCCTAACTGTTTTTTGGATATGTGGAACAGTTCATCTTCCTCAGTTACAGCAGCATCACTCCCCACCTGTTCCTCCGCTACATCGATGACTGTATCAGCGCTGCATCGTGCTCCCATGAGGAGGTTGAACAGTCCATCAACTTTACCAACACCTTCCACCCTGACCTCAAATTCACCTGAACCATCTCGGAAACCTCCCTCCCCTTCCTGGACCTCTCCAACACTGTCTCTGGCGACCGACTAACCACAGACATTTACCATACACCCACTGACTCCCACAGCTAACTAGACCACACCCCTTCCCACCCTACCTTCTGTAAAAACACCATCCCTTATTCCCAATTCCTCCGCTTCCACCGCATCTTCCCCCAGGTAAAAACAATGACTGCAGATGCTGGAAACCAGATTCTGGAGTAGAGTGGTGCTGGAAAAGCACAGCAGTTCAGGCAGCATCCGAGGAGCAGGAAAATCGCTGGAAAAGCACAGCAGTTCAGGCAGCATCTGACCGGATGAACTGCTGTGCTTTTCCAGTGATTTTCCTGCTCCTCGGATACTGCCTGAACTGCTGTGCTTTTCCAGCACCACTCTACTCCCGCATCTTCCCCCAGGATGACCAATTCCACCTCAGAAAGTCCCAGATGGCCTCCTTCTTCCATGATAGCAACTTTTCTTCCCACGTGGTTGACGATGCCTTCTAGCGCATCTCCTATGTTTCATGCACCACCGCCTTTGAAACCTACACCTCCCCATGTAACAAGGACAGAACCCCCTCCCTATCCTCATCTTCCACCTCACCAACCTCGGCATACAATGCATCATCTTCCACCATCTCCAAATGGACCTCACCACCAGAGATATATTTCACTCCCCACCCCTGTCAGCATTCTGAAAAGGCCATTCCCTCTGCAACTCTCCCGTCAGGTCCACAACCCCCACCAGTCCACATACCATTCTTGGCACCTTTTCCTGAAACTGCAGGAAGTACAATATCTGTGCCCACACCACTTCCCTCACCTCCATCCAAGGACCCAAGGGATCCTTCCACATCTGTCAGAAATTTACCTGTACCTTGATCGATGTCATCTACTGCATCCGTTGAAACCGGTGTAGTCTCCTCAACATCGGGGAGACAGGACGCCTTCTTGCGGATCATTTCAGAGAACACCTCTGGGACACCCGCACCAACCAACCCCACCGCCCAGTGGCTCAACATTTCAACTCTCTCTCCAACTCCATCAAAGACATGCCGGTCCTGGGTCCCCTCCACCACCAAACCATTACCACCCGACACCTGGAGGAGGAATGCCACGTTTTCTGCCTTGGGACCCTGCAACCCCACATTATCCCAGTCCCAAGCCTCCAACTCGGCAACGCCCTCCGGACCTGTCCATCACTACCCCCCGACCTATCTCCTTCTCCCCCACCTTCATCCACCTATCACTTTCCCAACTACCTTCCCCCAAACCCCACCACCCTCCCATTTATCTCTCAGCCCTGACCCACAAGCCTCATTTCTGATGAAGGGCTTTTGTCCAAAACGTCAATTCTCCTGCTCCTTGGATACTTTCTGACCTACTCTGCTTTTCCAGCACAACACTCTCAACTCTGAGCTCCAGTATCTGCAGTCCTCACTTTCTCCAACCTACTCAACTAGTCAGCTTTCTTTAATTCTGCTTGATAATGGCTCTTATTTATTTTAAATAATTATCGAGGGTGCTGGTAGCCTGGCTGATTGTGAAACCATATTCACCAAAATAATTTGTTATTAGGAATCTGGCATTGCCCAAAGAAAAAACATGAATGCATTGGTTGTACAGGAGCTTCATTCTGACATATGGAAGATGAGTCAAATCCTTGTGAGTCATTCACATATTTTACCAGTTTTTCCTCCCAGATTATATTTTCAAGCCCCTTTCACCTCCAAGCCCATCATGGTCAATGTGGGATGATTTGTAACCTTTGTTAGAGGAAAGATTTGCTTTAGATTGAACTAGACATGGAAACAAACATTTCCACAATTCATATATTAATTCCAAGTATTGAAAAAAACTGACATCAAAGGAAATCTTTCTTCTCAATTCCACAACATTTGCCATTTATGTCACAACATATCATAAGCAGAACAAACATGAATGATGCAAGTGAATATGGGAAAGAACAGGTCACATTACATATCATTTGTACGGTGAGTTGTTTTCCATTTCTCCAGTTAAATTTCTGGCATGTTCTGAGGGAATGATAACATAAGATTCTCAATTAGCTTAGTTCACACGAATATCTGGGAGACCATTCATGACAGAAACATACCTTTTGATTTCCATAACCTCTCAAGTTTCAAGATCACTTTGAAAACATCTAAATTACGTGTCCATTTACTGCCGGTCTTTTAAACTCATAAAAGTATTAGCAACAGCAAAATAAATAGCAGCATATTGTAATAACTACCCCATAGAATTTTGATTCAGGCACTAAGTACAGTATTTTTCACAATACTCAAATTGTCTTGTAATCCCACTGCAGATTGATCCCACACAGAAGGTTTAAACACATACTAATGATTTCTTTTAGGTTTTTAGGAGTGTGCATAATTCTTGGTTGTATTCCAAGTTGAAAGAACTACTAGTTCAAGAAAAATGTTTTGTCGTCTACACTCAGCTATATGTAATAGGAAGGTAAAATTACACATCCTAATGTTAATTTATCCACAATAGCAAGACATTGTGTGTACAAATGATAGAGATGAGCAAATCTGAATCAGTTTCAGCCCTCGAGCTGTGTGTGAATTCCAAATTCTGACTGGATGAATAATGATAATGAATAAAGAATCAGGATGATTCAGTGCAATGATAGATTGTAGTTTCAGAAGTAGTTACCTACAGAGAAAACAGTACATTGAGACAGAAAAAGCTGAGAAGTTGCATGAGTCAAATATCTCATTAGCATCACCTGTCATTATTAATTGATTAAAGAAAGCCCATACATTTGCAAAGCAGACAAAATAATGCCATGCATTCAGTTTAGAACATGGAACATAGAACAAAGAACATTACAGTGCAGTACAGGCCCTTCGGCCCTTGATGGTTCCACAGGTTGGCGCAACAATTTGGAAGCCTATCTAACCTACACTATTCCATTTTCATCCATATATCTATCTAATGACAATCTAAATGCCCTTAAAATTGGTGAGTCAATAACTGTTGCAGGCAGTGTGTTCCACGCATCTACTACTCTCTGAGTAAAGACATTACCTCTGACATCTGTCCTATATCTATCATCCCTCAACTTAAAGCTATGTCCCCTCATGCTAGCCATCACTATCTGAGGAAAAAGGCTCTCGCTGTCCACCCTATCTAACTCTCTGATTATCTTGTATGTCTCAATTAAGTCACCTCTCAAACTTCGTCTCTCCAGTGAAAACAGCCTCAAGTCCCTCAGCCTTTCCTCATAAGACCTTCCCTCCATACCAGACAACATCCTAGTAAATCTCTTCTGAGCCCTTTCCAAAGCTTCCACATCTTTCCTACAATGCAGTGACCAGAATTTTTAGTAATAAATCAAAAATTTGTGGTAATTTGCTTTTTTGAGCTGCAGCAGCCTTTGTGATGAAGCCACTCTTACAGTGGTGTTAGGAAGGGGTTAGATTATTTACAGTGTGGAAACAGGCCCTTCAGCCCAACAAGTCCACACCGACCTGCCGAAGTGCAATCCACCCAGACCCATTCCTCTACATTTACCCCTTCACCTAACACTACAGGCAATTTAGCATGGCCAATTCACCTAACCTGCACATTTTTGGAATGTGGGAGGAAACCGGAGCACCCGGAGGAAACCCACGCAAACACGGGGAGAATGTGCAAACTCCACACAGTCAGTCGCCTGAGGCTGGTATTGAACCCGGGTCTCTGGCACTGTGAGGCAGCACTGCTAACCACTGTGCCACCGGGCGGTTATATGCTATTGACTCACCGACAATTAAGAAATAATGATATATGGTCAAATGAGAATGATATGCAATTTGTACATGGTGTTGCTTGCATACAGCTGTGACCCTTGTCCATCTGGGCAGAAATGTTTGCGGATTTAAGGGGCGCTGTCGAAGGAACTTTGGCAAATTACTGCAATATGCCCTGTAAGTAATACATACAGCAGTGAATGGTGTCCTAGTGCTAGAGAGAGAATGGATGTTTAAAGTAGTAAACCAGCAATTGATCAGCTGAACTGTTTTTTCCTGAATGACACTGAGGATATTTCTTAGGTTCAGGGCATTTGATAATATTGTAAAATATTATGACCAGGTAATGAGAGGGGAATATTGTTCTACCCTCCTTTTTAACCCTTTGGTCAGCCGAATTGAAGATATTTTTAAAATGGAATTAAATCACTTTTCAATTAAAATGTAATTCACAGGATATTAAGGAAGGAACCAAATACAAGATTTGCTTGAATGAAAGAACAAAGGAATTTTAGTCCTTACTAATCTAGAGAAAAACAATAAATACAACACCAAACACATTTAACCATAGGTAATAAACAAAAGAGCTGCTAGTGCAAAAAGCAAGTAAGAAAAGGCAGTTTTGAAAGTCATCTGATGTTAGGTTTTAACTTGGAACCATATTGATTAAATTGATTACTGGCATCTTCAGCAGTCACAAAATTTGAGGGTGCCTTTGAGCTCTCAGTGAATTTGCATTTCTCCAATTTGTTTTTCATTTGGGATTTCTTCAGATGCTGAGAGGAACACAGAGAAAAAAAAATCAGAACTGGATAAGAAGGGGAAAAAAGAGGCTTTTAACAGGTACAAAATGAACAAATCAAGGAACACCCAAGTGGATAACAGAAAATGCAGATGGGAATTTAGGAAAGCAAATGAGATTGGGGAGAATCCCAGGATAATCTATAACAATGGGATGACTGGTGCCTATTAAAGAACCAGGGGTCAACCTGGGCATGGAGCCAGAGGACTTTAGTGGGGTATTACATACGTACTTCAGAACTACCTTCAGTTGGGAGATTGAGACTGTAGATAAACAATTCCAGAGGAGGGACAATGAGGTTCTTGAACAGTTTGAAATGGGTTCAGAAAGCATTGATGGTTTTGGAGGTCTTAAAAGTGGACAAAATCCCAAATCCAAATGAGTTATATACCAGGTTCACATGGGAGATTAGAGAGGAAACTACAGGGCGCTGAAACAAGTTTTTAATTCCTCTCTGGACACAAGATGTTAGAGGACTGAAAAGGACAGCTAATATATTCCACTTTTCAAGAAGGATGTTAGAGGTAAATTAGACAATTACTGATTGATAAGTCTCACATCAGAGCTAGGGAAACTATCAGTGAAAATTCTGAAGGAGAGAATTAATCTCCACTTGGAGAGGCAAGATTTAGTCAGGGATAGTCAGCATGGCTCTGTCAGAGGGAGGCCATGCCTCCCAAATTTGACTGAATTTTTTGAGAACATGATTAGCTGTGTGGATGAGGTTAGTGCAGTTGATGTCGTTTATTGGATTTCAGTGAAGCACTTGACAAGGTTCCACATGGAAGACTTTTCAAGAAGATAAAAAGACATGGGATCCAGGATAACTTGGCAAGTTACATCCAAAATAGGCTTACTGACAGGAGACAGACCATGGTAGTAGAAGGCCGTTTGTGTGGCTGGAGGCCAGTGTCCAGTGATACACCATAGGGATCAGTGCTGGGTCCCTTATTGTTAGTGATATATAAATAATATAGAAGAGAATGTGGAGGGAATGCTCAATGAATGGTAGGGCAGTAGGAAGCTCAGCGGGTCATAAAGATTTTGAGATGCTTGAAGGCAACTGGACAAGCATACAGGATACGTGCCTTTATCTGTTGTGGCGTAGACTATAAGAACAGAGAAGTTATGTTGAAGCCACACAGACGTTTGGTTAAGCCATAGTTGAAGTACTGTGCAAAGTTTTGGACACTGCACCATAGAAACAATATGATTGCGCAGGAGGAGCTGCATAGAAGCTTCACAAAGATGGTATCTTGATTGGAGCATTTTATCTATGAAGCGAGGCTGAATAGGCAAATTCATAGAGCCATAGATTCACACAGCACGGAAAAAGGCCCTTCAGTCCAATCAGTCCATGCTGAACATAATCCCAAACTAAACTCGTCTCACCTGCCTGCTCCTGGCCCATATCCCTCAAACCTTTTCCTATTTATGTACTAATCTAAAAGTCTTTTAAATGTTCTACTTGTACCTACATCCAACACTTCCTTTGGGAAGTTCATTCCACAGACGAGCCATCCTGGGTAAAAAAAAAATCCCCCCATGTCTTTTTTAAATCTCTCTCCTCTCACCTTAACAATGTGCCTCTCGTCTTGAAATACCTCATCCTATTAACTCTATTGATACTCCTCATGTTTTATAAATTTCTGTAAGTTTGCCTCTCAAAATCCTACGTTCCAGTGAATAAATCCAAGCCTATCGAATCTTTCTTAACAACTCAAATCTTCCGTACCCTGCAACATCATGGTCAATCTCTTCTGAAACCTCTCTAGCTTAATAATATCCTTCCTATAACTGGGGAATAAACTTGGATTGTTTTCTTTAGAACACAGAAAGCTGACATAGGACCTCATTAATGTATATAAGATTATAAAGGGCAGAGAGTGGATAGATAGCAGCTGTTCCCCTCAATTGAAGGGTCAATAACAAGAGGGCATAATTTTAAGTTGAAAGGCATCTCATTTAAAGATGATTTAAGGAAAAGCGTTTTCACCCGGAAAGTGATGAGAATCTGGAATGCACTGTACAGGAGGCTAGTTGAGTGGAAAACCTTGCAAACTTTAAAACATACTTGAATAAGCACTTAAAACATCATGACATTCAAGGTTATGGGCCAAATGCTGGAAAGTGGGACTAATAGAGATTTAGAATAGTCTTTACTGGTGCAGATTCAATGGGCCAAAGGGTCTGTATTGTTGTATTCTATAAGAACAAAGATCAGGCACACATTTTACACACACAGATGCTTTGGCAGTTGGAGTGAAGAAATTCTTTCAAACGATCATAAATCCATTTGTTTAGATTGTTGCAGTTTGGTGTAATTAAATAATGGATTTCTCCTTCATTAAATACTCAACGGGCATGGTAAAGAACACTTTCTCCAACTGTTATCTCAAAGATGAGAGATTTTGCTAATAAATCCGTAATGGAATGATTGTTCATGTAAGCAAAACTTTTTTTGTCTCATCATACAAGCCAGGCATGTTCTTGTCAAATCTGTATGAAATTAAGTGAAAATCACTTCTTCTGTACAGTAGCTTGACAAAATGAAAAATGAAATAACGCTTCTGATTATCGTGGAGTTGTGAAACACATATTCACTCTTCTCTCAACTAAGCCAGTTTCTGAAGATCACTTTCTCAAGGATATACTGAAATGTTGGCAGCTGAATTAATTTTACTGGGAAACAAGTTGACAAAGGGTTTGTCATAGTGCATGACATCCACAATGTTCATTGTTGCTTTTCACAAAGAGAAATCTAATACAAGTTACATTTCACATGTTCCATTAATTTGTAAGATTAACATAAATGATACAAATGGCTGTACAATATTGACAAAATTTTTGAAAGTGCTGCAAAAATCTGAGGATGTCATAACAACCACCATTGGAGTTAATAGCAGCTGTTAAAAAAATGTACTGTTGCCCAGAAACCACAGAAAAGTCAAGACTGATTAAAATAAAGCAGAGAATAGATTATACATTACTTCCAGAAATCCACCATAAATAACCGATTCGAGAAATTTACTAGATAATGCTTAGATTATGCAGTAAATCCTCAATAAATACAGCCTCTGTCTAGCTAATATCTGATAGAATAGGGCAGGATTATCCAAATTTATTTTTAGATCAGGGCCTCATTTCAAATTTTTCTCTCACTTCTGGGCACTAGCAAACAAACTTCAGAAAGGTAGATTTTGCCACAACAGTAGATGGGAATTTCAATGAGTGGGAGATGAATAATAGTTCTGAAGTAATAAATCAAAGAGGAGAAGTGCAATGTGGGTGCATGTCCAGCTCATTCTCACTCACCCACCAATACTGTGCATTCATTCTAATATTTTGAGATTCACAATTTGACAACATCCAGATCTCTCTGTATTGTAGCATTCTGCAAAGTCTCTCTATTGAAATAGTTACCTTTCTTTATGTTATTCCTGGTAAAATAGACAACCTCCACATTTTACTCCACCTGCCATTTGTTCCCAATCTTTCCTGGTTTCCTAATGAAACAGCACCAACTTCTGGATTAGGACTATGAAAAGCCACTCCTCTTTCCTGCCATTACTGGATTTCCACCTGCACTGGTGGACTATGCAGTGGGGGGGTTGGGAAATTATGTGAGGTTGCAGCCTTTGAGGTTTCCCCTCTACTTCAAGCCTGAACTGCAAGCCTCCAATCTGTCTGCTATTTGTCTATTTAAAGAGTCTTGTCTACATGCAAAGACACAAAATGTTACAGGTTAAGCGCCTCATAAATCCTCTTTCTATCTATGTCAGCCATGTCTCTCCTTACGTCCTGAGGCTGAGACATGATTTTGATGTTTCCTCACGCTTTTAGATTGCCTCTCCAGTCTCACCAAACACAATTGGGGTGGCACGGTGGCTCAGTGGTTAGCACTGCTGCCTCACAACACCAAGGTCCCACGTTCGATTCCAGCCTTGGGCAACTGTCTGTGTGGAGTTTGCACATTCTCATCATGTCTGCGTGGGTTTCTTCCGGGTGCTCTGTTTCCCTCCCACAATCCAAAGATGTGCAGGTCAGGTGAATTGACTATTCTAAATTGCCCATAGTGTTAGGTGCAATAGTCAGAGGGAAATGGGTCTGGGTGGATTACTCTTCGGAGGGTTGGTATGGACTTGTTGGGCAGAAGGGCCTGTTTCCACACTGTAGGGAATCTAATCTAATTGTGCATCCACCCTGTGACCCTGCCAACTCTGAATCCTTCTTAGAGTCATAGAGATGTACAGCATGGAAACAGACCCTTCGGTCCAACCCGTCCATGCTGACCAGATATCCCAACCCAATCTAGTCCCACCTGCCAGCACCCGGTCCATGTCCCTCCAAACCCTTCCTAATCATATACCCATCCAAATGCCTCTTAAATGTTGCAATTGTACCAGCCTCCACCACATCCTCTGGCAGCTCATTCTGTACATGTACCACCCTCTGCGTGAAAAAGTTGCCCCTTAGGTCTCTTTTATATCTTTCCCCTCTCACCCTAAACCTATGCCCTCTAGTTCTGGACTCCCCGTCCCCAGGGAAAAGACTTTGCCTATTTATCCTATCCATGCCCCTCATAATTTTGTAAACCTCTATAAGGTCACCCCTCATCCTCCAACGCTCCAGGGAAAACAGCCCCAGCCTGTTCAACTTCTCCCTGTAGCTCAGACCCTCCAACCCTGGCAACATCCTTGTAAATCTTTTCTGAACCTTTTCAAGTTTCACAACATTTTTCC
>NC_057716.1:77360817-77378566 GCF_004010195.1 Chiloscyllium plagiosum | reverse complement strand
GCCATGCTGACTATCCTGAATCAGTCTTTGCCTTTCCAAATACATGTACATCCTATCCCTCAGGATTCCCTCCAACAACTTGCCCACCACCGAGGTCAGGCTCACTGGTCTATAGTTCCCTGGCTTGTCCTTACCACCCTTCTTAAATAGTGGCACCACGTTTGCCGACCTCCAGTCTTCTGGCACTTTACCTGTGACTATCGATGGGACAAATATCTCAGCAAGAGGCGCAGCAATCACTTCTCTAGCTTCCCACAGAGTTCTCGGGTACACCTGATCAGGTCCTGGGGATTTATCCACCTTTTTCTTATTTGCAAGCCTTAGTGCTCTGACACCATAGCCTCTTCTATTGGTCTGTAATGGATCCATGTTACCTGCTGCAGTAATAGGGACAACATACAAAGACAACATACAATAGTTTCCATACACAGACCAGCAGGACACAGATGCTGTTGGCATTGTGTTGATCCATATTTCCTCCATATATCTGCTCTTAAGAAACTTGGAGGATGCAAGCAAAGATAAATGTCTATCTGAGGTCAAATTGTAATAAATATAATACAGCTGCTGGTAGTGTCCAATTCTTGAGCATAAATAGCAATGTTTGGGAGTTAAATATTTTGTCCTTCTGATCACAAATCTAAGAGAATGTCAAAGAGGTCGCAGAACTATCAATCCTAATTGACTTGTTGCAGAAAACCATTATTTTAAATTATAGATACATATGGGATGTAGGAAGTTCCTGAGAAGTACAATAAAAGCACATTTTCAGCAGATTACAGATTATCTTGTTTCCCTTCTCTTTTCCACCTTCCTGCAAGTATTTACTATTCTGAATTCCTCATGTCAGTTTAAATTTTACAACTAAATATGATAATAACAAGGATTCAGACTAGCATGATTATAGTTTTCCTTAGAGATATGCTCAAAGAGAAATGAACATTGACATTAGAATCAATATTAAATTGTTCGTCATCTTTTGACCTGCTATTACAATATTCCAGAGAATTTAAATAGATGTTCCATTCAGATTTAGGTTTGCAAATGACTGCTATGACATAACAAACCAAATTCCAAAAAGTAAGCATCTGAATCATTAGTGTATGTGAAAAAAAATTTAAAAATAGTGCACATATGTAGGAACATAGGGGCAATAATATAATCTTCAAATGCTGGGGAAACTGCATTTTAACTTTTCAATAAAACTGAAACTTTCAGTAAAGGAAGCTACAAAATAAGTTGACAGTGAGCTGAGTTGAAGTGGAATCTACCATATTGGCTAAACCAGACACGATGTGCAATAGCGTTTGTTACACATGACAGATGTCTTGCCAAACAAAATTTAGAGTTGGTAACTTGGCAACATTGACCAGAAGAGTTAAAATGAGAGATACATAGTGAGAGCCTTGCTATTTTATTTCCACATATCAAACATGGAAATAATTCTATTCCTTTTAACTTTACACAGAATCAGGTATCCAGATGGCATTTTATGACCTGGGTATTAAAGTTATTTGTTGACATACTAAATTATATGTCAAATATGGTGAGGGGGCTCAATATTCTAAATGTAGTGAGCATAACTTCAAATTATTAGTTAAGTAACATGAAATAGCACTTAATGTTACGTGATATAAACTACAAATTGTTCTTATTTTCAACAAAAACAATACTGACAGAACATTCAACATTGTAATGAGAATATTTTGCAAAGTAGTCCTTTAATTCACCATGGGAGGAACGGAAACCAGGCACGGCCTGGTCAAAAATGCAGTAGTGTATCTCAAAGTGTTAAACATGAACTATAGAACTATTTTTGGAAATGGCAGTTTAAGAATCTATTGTGGAGGCCACTGAATTGCCTTAATATTAACCCAGAGATGAACAGTTGAAAAATCAGCAGGTTCTGATATCAAATCATTGCCTTCATCCCCTCCTCCATTACACAACAACTACAGTGTTGAATGTGTGCCTTCAATCACACTGAACTCCCTGACAAATATTGAGACATAAGCAAGTTTGGAAATGCTTGGAAGAATATGTATATTAATGGATTGAAAAAATTCCTTCAGATGCATTACTGAAATTAAGTTATTTTTGAAAAGGTCAAAAATTTTAAAAGACATTTCAAGGTTGGTGGCACTTACTGTGAAATGGCTGGACATGTTCAAAGTGATTCTCCAATTAGGCATTTCGAGCTTTGATACTTGCGAGGCATACTAATCAGAAAATCCTGCACAAGACATGATTAAGGCCACTTTTGGAATACTGCGCACAATTCTGGTCACCCTGCTATAGGAAGGATGTTGTTAAACCAGAAAGCGTGCAGAAAAATTTGCAAGGTTGTTGCTGGGTCTGGAGGATTAGTTATAAGGAGAGGCTGGATAGGCTGGGACTGTTTTCCCTGGTGCACCGGGTACTGAGTACTGATCTTAGAGAGGTTTTTAAAATCATGACGATCAGAGATAAGACAAGTAGCCAAGGCCTATTCCCAAGAGTAGGGAGTCCAAAACTAAAGGACATAGGTTTAAGGTGAGAAGTCAAAGATTTAAAAGGGACCTGAGGGGCAACATTTTCACACACAGCATGTATGGGATAAGGTGCCAGGTCAAGTGGTAGAGGTGGGTAGAATTATAACATTTAAAGGACGTTTGGATAGGTACATGAATAAGAAGAGTTTAAAGGGATATGGACCCAAACACAGGCAAATTAGGCGAGTTAATTTTCTGGTCAGCATGGATGAGTTGGACTGAAGGGTCTGTTTCCGTGCTGTGTTACTCCATGACTCTATGATTGATATATGAAAAGTTAGAGGCTGCAAGCCACACTCTCAGAACATTTTCTCTGTGGTACTGCACTTCATGTGGAGTGTTCAATTGGAGAAATCAATATGTTGTTACGTTTATCAGTATAAATCTTTATTTAAATTCATCAGAAAAGAAGGTAATGTTTTCACTTTCCTTAAAATAGTGCAACATTAATTCCATTGCTCTAAAGATTTTTAAAGTTTAGCATAGTTGCAGATTTGGCAGTAAACTTGTGAAATTGTGACATATAACATTTAATCAACTCTTGGATAGGCACACTGATGATAGTAAATGGAAGGGCATGTAAGTTAATTTGGTCTTAGAGCAGGATAAAAGGTCGGCACAGCATCAAGGGCTAAAGGGCCTGAACTGTGCTGTACTCTTTGTTCTATGTTCTATTTCAAATTGATCCATTTTGTTTTATTTGTTTCTGCTTGACTATTAATGAACCAGGTTAAAAGCCAAATGGCTAAAAATGGGCTTGCTTCTAGTTTTGGGCATGGGTTTATGGTTTGTGATCTTGTCTTGCAAATTCCACTGAGGCAGGCAAATTTGACATTGCCACCTCATTTCCATGATAGTAGTATTGACTGTGCATGACCCATGATGCTGATTGCATAATAGGAGGTCCAGAAGTGTGCAGAGTTAACATAAGTTCCAACTAAACTGCATCATTGAAAGACAGACTCTTAAACAAGCTGCATTTATGGGTAGGAAGTTTCTGCCAACACTCTCAGCAAGCAGTGACTGGAAGAAAAAGAAACATCACAATGTAGCAAAAGGAAAGAGAGGGAGAACTCTGAAGTTGGAATGCTCAATGTCTTATTCAGGAGATCAGAATAGGAAAGAGTCCATGTTTCTGCGTTGGGTCAGAAAGTCATCAAACTACCCTGTGAAATTATTGAAATTGGTGGCCAGGCTACTCAATTCATGAAGTGGAAGAGTTTAGGACCAGAACATATAATCTCAGAATAAGGAGTCATCCATATAAAACAGAAACGAGGAGAAACATCATTGCTCAGAAGGTGGAGAATCTATGGAATTCTTATCACAGAGGGCTGCTGAGACTGAATCATTGAGTATGTCATATTTTTAATCAGAGAAGAACGAAGAGTAATGAGAAAAAGTCAAGAATGTGAAGTTGAGGATTATCAGATTAGCCATGATCTCATTGAATGGTCTTCTTCTGCTCCTACATGTTATAGTCTTATAGAACCTTATCCTGAGGATGTTCAATGACATTACATACATGGTCAAGATCAGTGAATGCATCTTTACCATGCATCTTGTACTCATTATATTAGAACTTTTCATATTGTTAAATGAAACATTCCCCGATCAGCAGTCCCTGGCAGCAAGACAAGGGTCTAAAATTAAAATTCACCCTGACTTCATATTCATTTCTTGCTACTTCCGCATCTATCCATCTGCCTTGTGATAAACATATGACCATGTAGCACCATCACTGAGATTCATCTCAGTACAGGACAAGATAATTGGGAGCCCAGCAGATCTGCATCACTTAAACCTGGTGGAGTTTGCTCTTCATCATGGGATTAGCATTGGCACAGGCTGTTGCATCCCTGCACTGCCAAGGGCAAATGTCTTTTGTTTCTTTTCAAATGCTCACCCTCATCGTGCTACCTGGCATGAAATATATACTGTAGCCATCAGCCCCTTGATTTGTACCTTATCCCTCCGTCAGCCCAGCTGCCCACGTCTTTACTGCTTTGATTTCAGGGACCCAAGAACTGCTGTCTGTTGGGTCCCTGCAGCCTCCAGAGGGAAGGGTGGCAGAGAGCTTCATCAGAAGAATCATTACAATGTAATTTAACACTTGCATACACATACACACACACACACACACACAGAGTCATATCTGGGTGCTGAATATACTTTAAAGTCTAGTGTCGCATTGGAATCAGCATGGATGGAGTCACTGAGGCTGGATGGACTGCACAGCAAGTGAGATTGAACAGTCCTTTCGTCAGCTCTCCCAAGTACAGAGGAACCTCGATTATCCAAATATCAATTATCTGAATTTCGGATTATCTGAAGAAGGTCTCAAGGTCCCAATAGAAGCATTACATCAAAGAAGTGTTTCAACACTGATCGCATCTTTTGTTTACAATGAACCGGCCTACTGAAATGCTGCCAAGAACTTTCCTGGACATTAATGGGAGCCCAGGGCACCAAATGACTGACTACCCATCCTTTTTTTCTCTCCCCACCCTTTCCCTGGAGTTCTACACAAGGGCGTACCCCAAATCCCCCTTCCACAGATAATCTCTCCAACATTGTCCTGTACAGGGCAAAGGTGAAACTGATCAAAAAGTTGCAGTAAAATATTGTTTGTGTGTGTGTGTGTGCGTATGTGTGTGTGTGTGTGTGTGTGTGTGTGTGTGTGTGCATGCACGCGCTATTTTGGGACTCATCCCCGCAAAGGTAGTGGGCAGTCTTGCAGTTGTTGTCCAGTCTAGCTGTCCCAGAGGAAGGCGAGACTGTACGGGGTTGGGGGTGTGGACGGGGGAATAGGGGCAGACAGGAGCCGATGTTGGGGGGTCGGCAGATGAAGGCGCAGATGGTGGGGGGGGGCTGCAGATGGGGGTGCAGTGGGGGGGGGGGGGGGGGGGGGCGGATGGTGTATTGCTGCCTAGTCTCCTGAACAGGGAGCAGAATTAGCAAGTGTTAATCCCATTGGACTGAGTTTGTTTGGGGCGGGGGAATCGGGGGCTTCAGCAATGCTGCAGGTCCCTTACACACAAGTGTGTGTCAGCTCAGAAACAAAGACAGACGGAGCGAGGAAAAAGGAAACTTCAGAAAACTCCGAGCCCCAGCGGAGAGGCATTTAATCAATTATCCGAATGAAATAGTGCCCGTTCATCTCGTTCAGATACTCGAAGTTCCTCTGTAGTTTCTCACATGTTGCTGGGCAGCTTCTTGTTCCTGTCAAAGAACATGGGAGTAGTCCTGCTCCAATGTAATGCAGATATTAAACTGATCTAGGAAGTCACACTTTCCATCATCAAAATTGTGGCCAAGTCAGCACCTCCAAAATCAACTGTGATGCAGAACCCGATGGCAGCTACCTCAGCATCTATTGGTGGAAGGCTTCCAATATCTCACCATAGCGCAGG
Source organism: Chiloscyllium plagiosum (assembly GCF_004010195.1). Classification (NCBI taxonomy): domain Eukaryota; kingdom Metazoa; phylum Chordata; class Chondrichthyes; order Orectolobiformes; family Hemiscylliidae; genus Chiloscyllium; species Chiloscyllium plagiosum. The sequence continues at coordinate 77,372,622 of NC_057716.1, read as the reverse complement.
TTCAGATTGCTGACTTGAAGAACTTACATAACAGTGCTCACAGCATTCTAACAACCTATCCTCCAGTGATGATTCGGAGATGCCGGTGTTGGACTGTGGTGTACAAAGTTAAAAATCACACAACACCAGGTTCTCGTCCAACAGGTTTAATTGGAAGCACACTAGCTTTCGGAGCGACGTTCCTTCATAGGAGCTAGTGTGCTTCCAATTAAACCTGTTGGACTATAACCTGGTGTTGTGTGATTTTTAACTTTATCCTCCAGTGAATTTCAGGGGTGTCATCTTGTAGGAGAAATACTGGTGCCTTAAAGCCACTTCTGCAGAATGAATTAAAGAATCGGGACATAAACTGTGATTAATATTGAAGTTGCAATATCATAACCAAGCTTTTAAAAATCCATGAACTTTTTTTTTAATCTTATTGGAAAAATAAGATAGCAAAATTGCCAGATTCTGTGGCTCAATATGTCAGTGCGTTTTGGATATTGATCAGACGGTTGGTGGTTCAAGAATACTCAGAGATGACAACCTTCTTGCTTTGAGGGTGCTGGTGGAAGGTTGTTTTTTGGACCAGAGGCCTGTGCCCAGTGGTGTGCCACAAGTATCAGTCCACAGTCCACTGCTTTTCTTCATTTATGTAAATAATTTGGATGTGAATAGAGTAGATATGGTTAATAAGTTTGCAGGTAACATCAAAATAAGCAATGTGGTGGACAGTGAAGAAGATTATCACAGAGTACAACAGGACCTTGATCAGATGGGCCAATGGGCCAAGGAGTGGCAGATGAAGTTTAATTTAGATTAATGTGATTTGTTGTATTTTGGCAAAGTACATCAGGGCAGAACTTATACAGTTAAATTTAGGGCCCTGGGGTTTTGCTGAACAAAGAGATCTTTGGAGTACAGGATCACAGTTCCTTGGAAGTGGAGTTGCATGTAGGCAGGGTGATGAAAAAGACATTTGGCATGCTTTCCTTCATGGGCCATAACATTGAGTACAGGAGTTGGGATGTCACATTGTGGCTATATAAGACATTGGTGAGGCCACTTCTTGAATAAGATGTACAATTCTGGTTGTCTTGCCATAGGAAGGCTGTTGTTAAATTTGAGATGATGTATATGGCATTGGAGGGTTGGAGCTATAGGGAGAGGCTGCATAGACCAGGGCCTTTTCTTTCCTGGAGTATTGGAGACAAAGGGGTGACCTTTATAGAGATTTATACAAGCATGAGGAACATGTATAGGATTGAATAGCCAAGGAATTTATCCTGGAGCGGGGGAGTCCACAACTAGAGGACATAGGCTTAAGGTGAGATGCCAGAGGAAGTGGTGGAGGCTGGAACAATTACAACATTTAAAAGGCATCTGGATGTGTATATGATTTAGAAGCGTTTACAGGGATATGGACCAAATGCTGGTAAATGGGATCTGCTCAGATTTGGATGTCTGGTCAATACCAATGTGTTGGACTGAGGATCTGTATCTGTGCTTTAAGACTCCGACTCTATCCGGTATTCCACAAGTTCAAAATTAGTTTTGTTGGGCCATAGCTATTTTTCAGTAGTACTTAATAAGGTATTAAAAACTTGGTTGCACCTTATGAACTTATGTATCATTTACCAAGGTTTTAATAGTAGGATTAATAGTACAAATGTCAAATTTCATTTCAAATGAACCATTTCTAAAGATTAAAAACTTCAACAGCCAGCATGTAAAGTGCAGGTAACTGACACATCTTCTGGATTTCCACATTTAACTATGTATGTGTCCTCTCCCCCAGAACTTCTGTCAGTTTTAGGGGATCTGTTCAAAGGAGGTGATAGCCCAGTGGTACTAAAGTTGGACTGTTAGCCCAGAAAACTGGGAATGTTCTAGGATCCTAGGTTCAAATCCTGCTATGAACAGATGGGGAATTTCAGTTCAATAAGTATTTGAAATTAACAGTTCTAATGATGATGAATCTATTGTTGGGAAATACTATCTTGTTCACTAGTGTCTTTAGAGAGAGGAAGACATCCATTTTTACTTGGTCTGGCCTACATGTGACTCCAGATCCATAGCAATGTAGTTGACTCTTAACTGCCCTCTGGGCAATTAGGGATGGCAATAAATGGTGGTCTAGCCAGTGATACTGTCATCCCATGAATGAATTTTTCCTGTAAAAAGTCATTGACTACACCTTTTTTTATTTTTCTTCATTATGGATTGTGAACAAACATGGGAAAAAGGCTATTTTAAATCAAGGATTATGGAATGGGTTTCTACACTTTTAAAAACAAGTTCCTGGAACTTGTTGTGAATAGTGTTTACACTAGTGCTTTAATAAATGGGGCAAAGAATCCAAGATGCCATAGCACCAATTGGTGTGTGTGCAGAACAGGCTTTGCTCAAAAAACAGACTGCTGATTGGTTTTTCAGTTAGGACCAATTGTGTGGGTCAGGAGTCAACAGCATGGCATCAACTCTCTGATTCGCACCTGGTTAGAATGGATAGCATGTTCGTGGTGATATCTTGGGGACAATCCATATCACAGTAGAGGAGGTGTTGGATGTATTAGAAAGTACACCTGAATTGGAAGGGGGCTAATATACTGGCAGGGAAATTTGCTAGAACTGCTCAGGAGTATTTAAACTAGTAAGGTGAGGGGGTGGGACCCAGGGAGATAGTGAGAAAAGAGATCAATCTGAGACTGGTACAGTTGAGAAAAGCGAGTCAAACAGTCAGGGCAGGCAGGGACAAAGCAGAGAACAAGGTAGGACTGATAAATTAAACTGCATTTATTTCAATGCAAGAGGCCTAACAGGGAAGACAGATGAACTCAGGGCATGGTTAGGAATATGGGACTGGGATATCATAGCAATTACAGAAACATGGCTCAGGGATGGACAGGACTGGCAGCTTAATGTTCCAGGATACAAATGCTACAGAAAGGAAGAAAAGGGGGCAAGAGAGGAGGGGAGTGGTGTTTTAGATAAGGGATAGCATTACAGCTGATCTGAGGGAGGATAATCCCAGAAATATATCCAAGGAAGTTATTTGAGTAGAACTGAAAAATAAGAAAGGGATGATCACCTTATTGGGATTGTATTATAGACCCCCTAATAATCTGCGGGAAATTGAGAAGCAAATTTGTAAGGAGATCTCAGTTATCTGTAAGAATAATAAGGTGGTTCTGGTAGCAGATTTTAACTTTTGAAACATAGACTGGGACTGCCATAGTGTTAAGGGTTTAGATGGAGAAGAATTTGATAAGTGTGTGCAAGAAAATGTTCTGATTCAATATGTGGATGTGCTGACTAGAGAAGGTTGCAAAACTTGATCTATTCTTGGAAAATAAGGCAGGGCAGGTGACTAAGGTGTCAGTGGGGGAGCACTTTGGGGCCAGTGATTATAATTCTATTAGTTTTAAAATAGTGATGGAAAAGGATAGACCAGATCTAAAAGTTGAAGTTCTAGATTGGAAGAAGGCTAATTTTGACGGTATTAGGCAAGAATTTTCAAAAGCTGATTGGGGGCATATATTCACATGTAAAGGGACGGCTGGAAAATGGAAAACTTTCATAAATGAGATAACCAGAGTCCAGAGACAGTATATTCCTGTCAGGGTGAAAGGAAAGGCTGAGAGGTGTAGGGAATGCTGGATGACTAAAGAAATTGAGGTTTTGGTTAAGAAAAAGAAGCAAGCAATTGTCAGATTCAGACAAGATAGATCAAATGGATCCTTAGAAGAGTATAAAGGCATTAAGAGCATACTTAAGAGGGAAATCAGGAGGGCAAAAAGGGGACACGAGACAGCTTTGGCAAATAGAGTTAAGGAGAATCCAAAGGGTTTTTACAAATACATTCAGAACAAAAGGGTAACTAGGGAGAGAATAGGGCCCCTCAAAGATCAATAAGATTCCCCAATGAGAGACTGGTTAGCAAGGTTAGATCTCATGGAATGCAGGTAGAACTAGCCATTTGGATACAGAACTGACTCAAAGGTAGAAAACAGAGTGTTTTGGTGGGATGTTGTTTTTCAGACTGGAGGCCTGTGACCAGTGGAGTGCAATAAGGATCAGGGCTGGGTCCACTACTTTTCATCATTTATATAAATGATTTGGATGTGAGCATAAGAGGTATAGTTAGTAAGTTTGCAGATTTCACCAAAATTGGAGGTGTAGCGGACAGTGAAGAAGGTTACCTCATATTACAACAGGATCTTGATCAGATGGACCAATGGGCTAAGAAGTGGCAGATGCAGTTTAATTCAGATAAATGCGAGGTGCTGCATTTTGGGAAAGTAAATCTTAGCAGGACTCATGCACTTAATGGTCAGGGTCAAGACTAGAGTGTTGCTGGAAAAGCACAGCAGATCGGGCAGCATCCAAGGAGCAGAAAAATCGATGTTTCGGGCAAAAGCCCTTAATCAGGAATGAGGCCTCAATCCTGGTGAAGGACTTTTGCCCAAAACATCAATTTTCCTGCTCCTCAGACTCTGCCTGACCTGCTGTGCTTTTCCAGCAACACTCTAATCTTGATGCTAATCTCCAGCATCTGCAGTCCTCACTTTTGCCTACTTAATGGTAAGGTCCTAGGGAGTATTGCTGAACAAAGAGATATTGGAGTGCAGGTTCATAGCTCCTTGAAAGTGAAGTCACCGGTAGAAAGGATAGTGAAGAAGGCATTTGGTATGCTTTCTTTTGTTGGTCAGAGTATTGAGAACAGGGGTTGGGAGGTCATGTTGCAGCTGTGCAAGACACTGGTTCAGCCGCTTTTGGAATATTGCGTTCAATTCTCGTCTCCTTCCTCTCAGAATGATGTTGTGAAGTTTGAAAGGGTTAAGAAAAGATTTACAAGGATGTTGCCAGGGTTGGAGGATTTGAGTATAGGGAGAGGTTGAATAGGCTGGGGCTGTTTTCCCTGGAGCGTTGGAGGCTGAGGGGTGACCTTCTTGAGATTTATAAAATCATGAGGGGCATGGATAAAATAAATAGACAAAGTCTCTTCTGGAATGGGCTGCTGGAGGAAGTGGTGGAGGTTGGTACAATTGCAACATTTAAAAGGTATTTGGATGGATATATGAATAGGAGGGATTTGGAGGCTTATGGGCCAGGTGCTGGCAGGTGTGACTAGATTAGGTTGGGATATCTGGTCAGCATGGATGAGTTGGACCAAAGAGTCTGTTTCCGTACTAAACATCTCTATGACTCTATGTGATGGGGGAGTCCAGAACTAGACGGCATAGGTTTAGGATGAGAGGGAAAAGATATAATAGAGACCGAAGGGGTAACTTTTTCATGCAGAAGGTGGGATGTGAATGAAATGAGCTGACAGAGGAAGTGGTGGAGGCTAGTACAATTACAACTTTTAAAAGGCATTTGGATGGGTATATGAATAGGAAAGGTTTGGAGGGACATGGGCTGGGTGCTGGATGGTTGGACTAGATTGGGTTTGGATATCTGGTCGGCATGGACGGGTTGGACCGAAGGGTCTCTCTCTGTGCTATACTTCTCTCTGACTCTTTAACTCTATGACCTCTTCTTTGCCTTCTTCAGTGAAGTAACTGAGCTCTGAAAGATAGCTCACCTCTCCCACCATTTGGTATAAACTGTTGCCTCAATCAATGACTCAGAAACTGACCAATTAATGTATCTACCATACTATGTTAACATGTCTTCAGCAAATTGCTGAAATAATTTGGATTCTAAGATTGGAGATTTGAAGGATTTCAAAGAAGCAAAAGGGACGTGTCATCACACCCTGTGGACTTGAGCTATTGAGCTGTGTTTCTCCAATACATTTCCCTCATTCTATAAATGTTTGTTTGGTTGTGTCCATCTCTGAGTGTGTGTAAAATTTTTGGAAGGGGGTAGAGTTTAAGCTAGCAGAGTCAACTTTCATCAATTACAGTATATTTTGTATCCAATGGTTGGAATTACTTTCTTTGTAATAGCTGGTAAGTTCTTCAGTACAGAAACTGGTCAGTGATTTCCATTAACCTGACACCAGAATTTAGGAAAATCTAGGGACTTGGCAAAATTTTTAACATTTGTGATGACCTCCTGATTAGTGGCGTTTCAACACATTTTCACAACTGGGAAGCTAGAAAAACATATTTGCTATATTCTCATCAATCTACTTACTGCAGATGCATCTGTCCAAGACAGTGTTGGTCAGACTGTCCAGCACTGAAGGCCAAAGCCCAGATGAGGATTGAGGAACCCATCCATCCTGTTGTGGGACACTATTATCATGCTAGCTGTAGATCAAGCAACTCAAGCCTGGGCATCCATGGAGTGCTGTGCATCATCAGCAGCAGAACTGTATTCCAACAATACAATCTTCAACCTCAAAGCTTGCCATATCCCTCACTCTACCATTACCTTCAAACCAAAGGATTAACCATGGTTCAATGACCAGTGCAGGAGGGCTTGCCTGAAATTTAAGAATCAACCTGGTTTAGCTGGAACACTTGAGTCCCAAACAAGAAAAATAGCACGTAATAGAAAAGGCTCTATAGATCAGATTGAAGCTCTGCAGTCCAGCCACATTTAGTCATGAATGGTGATAGACACTTAAACAACTCACTGGAAGAGGAGACTCCACAAATACCCTATTTTCAATGATGGAGGTACATAGCACATCACTGGAAAAGATACAGCTAATGCATTTGCAACAACCTTCAGCCATAAATATCAAGTTGATGATCTATTTTGGGCCCCTCTGGAGTTCCCAGCATCACAGATATCAGTCTTCAACCAATTTGCTTCATTCAATGAACAGATATAGGCATCAGATACTTGTGGTCCATGACAACATTCCAGTAACAGAAGTGAAGATACATACTCCAGAATTTGCTGCAGTCCTAGTCAAGCTGTTCCAGTAAAGCAACAATGTCCTATAATGTGAAAAATTCACCAGATATGTCTTATTTGCAAAAGCAGGTTAAGTCCGACTTGACTATATATACTGCCCCATCAGTCTACTTTTGATCATCAGTCAAGTGATGGAAGGGATCGTTAACAGTGCTATCAAGCAGCACGAGCATAACAATAAACTTCTCACACAATGGAAATGTGTTGCTGGAGAAGCGCAGCAGGTCAGGCAGCATCTAGGGAACAGGAGAATCGACGTTTCGGGCATTAGCCCTTCTTCAAGAATGCCCGAAACGTCGATTCTCCTGTTCCCTAGATGCTGCCTGACCTGCTGCGCTTCTCCAGCAACACATTTCCATCTCTGATCTCCAGCATCTGCAGACCTCATTTTCTTTTCTCACACAATGCCCAGTTTGGGTTCCACTGGGGCTCTCAGCTTCTGACATTATTACAGCCACAATTCAAATATGATTCAAAGAGCTGAATTCTAGAGATGAAATGAAAGTGACTATCCTTGACAGCAAAGCAATATTTGACAAAATGTGGCATTATGGAGCCCTAGAGAAACTAAAATGAATGGGAATCCAGGGAAAAGCTATCCATCGGTTAGAGTCATACAAATCAGAAAGGAAGATGGTTATCTTGTTGGAGGTCAGTCTTCTCAGGTCTCAGATATCTCTGCAGGAGTTCCTCAGAGTAGTGTCCTAAAATTCAATTACTTTATCAATGACCTGCCTTCCATCATAAGGTCAGAAATGAGAAGACTCGCTGATGATTGCACAATATTCATAACCAATCATATCTCTTTAGATACTGAAGCAGTGCATGTCCAAATACAGCAGGATCTGGACAATATCCAGGTGTGGCTGAGAAGTGGCAAGTAAAATTTCTGTCATCTCCAACAAAGAATCTAACCATCACCTCTTGAGAACCAATGACATTAGCATCACTGACCCCAAGCTGTCATAATCCTAGAAATTGTCACTGATCATAAACTGAATTGATCAAGTCATAAAAGTGCTGATAAGAGCAATTTAGAGGCTAGGAATCCTGCAGTGAGTAATTCACCTTCTGATTCCCAAAATCCTGTCCACCATTTATAAGGTACAGAAGTGTTACAGAATATCCCCTGAATCAGTGAAGCTCCAACAGCATTCAAGAATCTTAACACCATCCAAGACAAAATTGGCACTAAATCCCAAACAATCATTCTCTCCCCCACTAAAAAAATTAGCAGGCATGTGTACCATCTGTTAGATGCAGTACAGAAATTCACCCAAGACACCTCTTCCAAAACCAAGACTACTACCAAATAGTAGGACGTGGGCAGCAAATACATGGGAACACCAGCACTGACAGGTTCTCTTCCAAGCTACTCACCATCCTAACTTGGAAATATATCGCTGTAACTCCACTGTTGCCAGATCAAAATCCTATTCCCTTACTAGCTGCACTGTGTAAGTACCTGCTGCAAATAGACCGCAGCATTTCAAGAGGGCAGCTCACCATCAGCTTACCAACTTCTCAATGGGAACTAGGGATGGGTAGTAAATGTTGGCCCAGTCAATGGTGCTGTCTTTGCATTAATAAATATAAAGAAAAATGGTTAACTATGGCCAGAGTTGCTGATGAATTGAATGACAGAGGTGTGAGCTGAATAATGTCACGATAACCTGCCCTTGTGTCAAGCTCACAGCCAATGCCATCCACAGCCTCAAAGCCACAGTGCTTGTAGGATGTGACCCTCCAAACTGTAAGGACAGAAATTGGTTAACCGCAACATGTAGAAGGGGATGCGAAATACAACTTTCTTTAACCTCGGTTGAGAGAACAATTTCAATGGACAGTGATGCAAGACAATGGTAATTGCAAAGTGTGAGTTGTTCCTGCAAGGAATGAAATGAGCATTTACACTCAATCAGCTTTAAGCCAAGCATCCTTCACCAGGGGGAAGGTATCACATTATCTCTAACTGTGTAAACAGCAAGGGAATTGTCTATCCAGTCTCGCACAGGCCAAAACATTGAAAAAGCTGAGGTAAGTATGCAAAGAACCAAACAATCCAGCAGAATGTTGACTGAAGCCATGCCTGAGGCCCATTGTGTGATGCTGAGACATGGGGGGCCTGCAAAAAAAAACATGAAAGTGTGGTCACTGCAGACAGGACAAAAATGACATAGACAGGCCTTCTGCAGATACAGACCGACTTGCAACATCAGAAACTTCCAGCTGTGATGGGTGATAGTAAGTTTTAGAAACCATAAAGATGGTTAGTTATCCTGAGGTGTTTGAGAGTTCAATAAACAAACAAATCTAATCTTGAACAATACAACGTTTCTGTGTAGCCTGTGACTACAGTCAGGGAAGTTCTTGATGGCAGAGGAGATGGGTGGCTAATGCCACAAGAACTCATGTAACATGCATCTGTTGATATCTAGCTTGTGGCCAATCCAACTATAACCTCAGACTATGGTGCTTGGCACTGACCGCACTCATGTGTCAAGGTGACTCGAGCATGTGGTGGCCTCCCTGCTGAACTGACTCCATTAGGATGCTATTTTGTATTCGCTCAAGGCACCAAAAGATTCTTCAGGAATCCACACTCCACAAGACTTTAGGCTAATTAAGGTGAGGTGGGGAGGGTTCAGTTATAGAGGAAATTAGAAAACCCAAATTAAAGGAGGTCAGAATGCAGGACTCAGGAGGGGTTATTAAAATCTCCAGCACAGACACAACTAAGATAGAGTGTATGGAAAGGGTTAACAATCAAGCTTCAAGCACGCTGGACAATGTGAAGACAGACAGTTAGTACAGGACTGAAGGTGTTATATCTCAATGCACGCAGTATAAGGAATAAAGTAAATGAGCTTGTGGCACAGATCAAAATTGGCTGAAATGATGTGGTGGGCATCATAGTATTGCAAGGAGATCAGAATTGGGAGCTAAATACTCAAGGATATGCATTCTATCGAAAAGTTAGGTAGATGAGCAAAGGTTGGGGTTGTCTTACTAGTAAGAAATGAAATTAAATCAATAGTAAGAAATGAAGTAGGGTCAGATGGTGTAGAATCTGTTTGGGTAGAATTGACTGGGTTAGAGTTTTGTACAGACCTCCAAACAATTGTCAGGAGCTGGGCACAAGATATATCAGGAGATAGAAAAAATGTCGGAAAGGCAAAGTTACAGTGATCATGGGGGATTTCAATATGCAGGTGGACTGGAAAGATCAGGTTGGTAGTGAATTGCAAGAAAATGCATTTGTGGAGTGTCTATGAGATGGCTTTTTGGAGCAGCTTGTGTTGGAGCCCAGTAGCGAGCAGACAATATAGGATTCCTTTTGTGCGAATGAGGCAGACTTGATAAGGAAACCGAAGGTGCAGAAACCCTTAGGAGGCAGTTATCATAATGTGATTGAACTTACTCTGTAATCTAGGAGGGAGAAGATAGAATCAGAGGTAATTGTTTTATAGCTGATAAAAGGCAACTACAGAGGCATGAGGGAGGAGCTGGGTAGAATTGACTGGGTGAGGAGGCTAGCAAGAAAGACAGTGGAACAGCAATGGCAGGAGTTTCTGGGAGTAATTCCTGAGATGTAGCAGAGATTCACCCAAGGGAAAAGAAGCATTGTACAGGGAGGATGAGGTAACCATGGCTTACTAGGGAAGTCAGGAATAGCATTAAAGCAAAAGAGAAAGCATAAAATGTGGTGAAGGGCAGTGAGAAACCAGAAGATTGGGAAGCTTACAAAGAACATCAGAGGGCAACAAAAAAGAAATAAGGAGGGAGAAGATTAAATGTGAGGGTAAGCCAGCCAGTGATATAAAGGAAGACTGTAAGAATTCTTTAGATATATAAAAAGTAAAAGAGAGGCAAAAGTGGGCATTGGGCCACTGGAAAATGACGCTGGAGAGATGGTAGTGGGGAACAAAGAAATGGTTGAGGAACTTTATGCCAGCCTTCACGGCGGACAGCATGAGTAATATCCCAAAATCTTTAGATAAAGTGAGGGGACAGAGCTGAGTATGGTGGCCAGCACCAAGGAGAAGGTGCTATAAAAACCCAATAGCCTGAAGGTGGGTAATTCACCTGGACTACATCCCAAATTTCTAAGGGAGATAGCCGATGAGATAGTGGAGGCATTAACATAGAACATAGAGCATAGAACAGTACAGCACAGAACAGGCCCTTCAGCCCACGATGTTGTGCCTACCATTGATCCTCATGTACGCACCCTCAAATTTCTGTGACCATATGCATGTCCAGCAGTCTCTTAAATGTCCCCAATGATCTTGCTTCCACAACTGCTGCTAGCAACACATTCCATGCTCTCACAACTCTCTGGCTAAAGAACCTGCCTCTGACATACCCTCTATACTTTCCTCCAACTAGCTTAAAACTATGATCCCTCGTGTTAGGCATTTCTGCCCTGGGAAATAGTCTCTGGCTGTCGACTCTATCTATGCCTCTCATTATCTTGTATACCTCAATTAGGTCCCCTCTCCTCCTCCTTTTCTCCAATGAGAAAAGTCCGAGCTCAGTCAATCTCTCTTCATAAGATAAGCCTTCCAGTCCAGGCAGCATCCTGGTAAATCTCCTCTGAACCCTGTCCAAAACATCTACATCTTTCTTATAATAGGGTGACCAAAACTGGACGCAGTATTCCAAGTGCGGTCTAACCAAAGTTTTATAGAGCTGCAACAAGATCTCACGACTCTTAAACTCAATCCCCCTGTTAATGAAAGCCAAAACACCATATGCACTCCTAACAACCCTGTCCACTTGGGTGGCCATTTTAAGGGATCTATGTACCTGCACACCAAGATCCCTCTGTTCCTCCACACTGCCAAGAATCCTATCCTTAATCATGTACTCAGCTTTCAAATTCGACCTTCCAAAATGCATCACCTCGCACTTATCCAGGTTGAACTCCACCTGCCACCTCTCAGC
>NC_057716.1:77327100-77358510 GCF_004010195.1 Chiloscyllium plagiosum | reverse complement strand
CCAGGAAAATCCTTCCCACTAGCTGGTCTACCTCTTGCTATTGCCTCATCTGCATCAACTCTCACCTCTGGTATACAGCTCAGGTTTCCACCCCCCTGCCATACTAGTTTAAACCCTCTCAAACTACTTGAGCAAACCTTCCACCCAGGACATTGATCCCCTTCCATTTCAGATGCAACCCTTCCTTCTTGTACAGGTCCCATCTTCCTCAGAAGGCATCCCAATTATCTACATATCTGAAGCTCTCTCTCCTACACCAGCTGCGTAGCCACATTAAGCTGCGCCCGCTCCCTGTTCCTCGCCTCGCTATCTTGTGGCACCGGTAGTAAACTAGAGAACACTACTCTGTTCGTCCTGCTTTGCAGCTTCTAACCTAGCTCCCTGAAATCACTTTTTATATCCTCAATCCTTTTTCTGGCTATATTATTAGTGCCAATATGTAACATGATTTCTGGCTGTTCGCCCTCCCCTTTCAGAACCTTATACACCCGATCGGAGATGTCCTGGACCCTGGCAGCAGGGAGGCAACATTAAGGAGGCCAGAAGGCTCCTGGAAAGATTTGGACAGGTTAGGAGAGTTGGCAAAGAAGGGGCAGATGGACTACAATGTGAGAAAGAGTGAGATCATGCATTTTGGTAGGAAGAATAAAAGCATGGACTATATTCTAAATGAGGAGAAAATTCAGAAGTCTGAAGTGTAAGTCTGAAATCTTCTCAAAACTCTGAAGTGTAAAGAGACTTGGGAGCTCTCCATTTTATCATCAGAGATTTGGGTGTTGAAGGTTTGACACACAGCTGTCTTCTGCAATAGAAGGTGCAGGTTGTTCATGGGTTTTCGGGCCAACAGCATGTTTTGAAGCCCTAATGTTTGGTTGATGTTCAGTCCCATGCTCCTGATCTTTGACCATCCAGCTCAGAGGGAGTCAAACAGGTTGAGAGACAACCTAAGTCAGTCTGCTCCTGGCCTTAAGGAGGCTATTAACAGGTTCAAGTAGTAGGCCATGAAAGAGATTGTTACACCCAACAGCCTGCCATTATTCTGTAGTTTCATTTGTGTCCAGATAACCCTTGAGGGGGAGCATCTGGTGTTCACTGTTACTGTTAAGGCACACCACATTCCACTGCTTGGCCCAATACATGTGTTGCATAATGATTCACACATGTATTGGGACATAATTTTACACCACAATAACCCTTGAGGGGGAGCATCTGGTGTTCACTGTTACTGTTAAGGCTTTCTGTAACCTGGGGACCCAGGTCAGCTGGAATGTATTTTCTTCCTCAAAATTCTATTTCTATTTAACTTGGCAAATTCCTTTTGAAGTGTTGTTTTGTTGCATGACCCTTTAAGGGGCTGTCACCTTTTAGTTTGCTTAATTTAGTTAAATTGCTTATCAAACATTAAAATATTTTAAAAAATTTTTTAAAGTTTAATTGCTTATTAAAAAGAATATAAAATTTTGTAGAATTGTAGAATCTACACTCAGTGCTGCAAACCAAGATCGCAAAATATTACCAGCTTTGTGTCTCATGAATTGGTACCATTTCAAGAAACAAGGAATAAGATTCATTGAAATGTCAGTTCCTAAATTTTTAAGAACTATACTTCCTGCCCTTTTTCCATACTAATTTCTAAATTTAAATTAAAAAGGGAACATCTGGCAACACTGGGCCACTGTTTGAACAAAGATAATTTATCATCACTGAACTTCTCAGCGACATAATGTAAATGAGAATTGACCTGTACAATATCAAAAAGCACTTTATTCTTTATGTCGGAAGGAGTAAAACCAAATGCGCAGCAGACAATAGATAGCAGGAAGTTGTACGATCGCCAAGAACAAATAATTAAGTTTGGTGTCCTTATAGAAAATTGTACAAATAAATTGCTGCTCAAAAAAGATAAGCAGCAGATCCTATTCAAAGCAGTCAAAATACAATCCCATGAATGCTGCACTGTAGCCGTGGCCACATGCTTAAGATGATGGATTGAAAATCCATTGCGGTTTCCCCATTTAGCTTGGAATCCTGCCGAGAGCCATTCCTTGAAAGGAACTCCTGTGGAGCAGTAGTTGTGTAGTACCTCAGAGGCAGATGTTTAAGTCCTATCTGCCACAGGGTGTTTTCTGACATGTCAGAACAAGTCGATTAAAAATAGTTTTTAGAATCCACAATGGGCTGAACTCAGAGCTGGCATTGGGTTGGAGAAGATGAAAGGGGAAGAGAAGCAGGCTTTTAAGCCTATGAAAGGAAAGTTCCTGCAAGACCATAGGACCATAAGACATAGGAATGGAAGCAAGACCATTCAGCCCATCAAGTCGACTCCGCCACTTAGTTATGGCTGGTGGGCGTTTCAATTCCAATTACCTGCACTCTCCCCATATCCCTTAATTCCTTGCGAGATCAAGAATTTATCAATGTCTGCCTTGAAGGCACCCATCGTCCCGGCCTCCACTGAGCTCCGTGGTAATGAATTCCACAGGCCCACCACTCTCTAGCTGAAGAAATGTCTCCTCATTTCTGTTCTAAATTGAACCCCTCTAATTTTAAGGCTATGCCCACAGGTCCAAGTCTCCCCGCCTAATGGAAACAACTTCCCAGCATCCACTCCTTCTAAGCCATGCATTATCTTGCAAGTTTCTATTAGATCTCCCCTCAACCTTCTAAACTCCAATGAATACAATCCCAGGATCCTCAGCTGATCATCTATGTTAGGCTTACCATTCCAGGGATCATCCATGTGAATCTCCGCTGGACACACACGAGATTGGGCTTGGTCGATGAAAAGAAAGAGTGCGCTGGTGAATTCGCAGAATCAGCTGTATCAATGGGACCTATTTTGTACTTCCTTTCCACAGTGAGGGTTTAAGGGGCAAAAGAAGCACTTAAGGAGACTGTCCTGGAGTAAAGGAATTGTAAGTTTCCTTTGCTATCTTGGATCCCATTGAATGCTATTATTAGCTTGAAATCTGAAGCAACTAAACAACAAACAAAAATGATAATCTGAAGCTGGAGATAAAAGAGCATTGAACTTGAAAAGTTAGAAAGAAAGACTTGCAATTATATAGAATCACAGAAGATTGAAGCAGGGGTAGGTCATTCACCCCTTTGAGCCTTCTCTGCCATTTAATATGGTCATGACTGATTATCCAACTCTGCACCTGTTCCTACTTTCTCCCCAGACACTTTGATCCCTTTAGCCTGAAGAACTATACAGGGGATTCCTGATTTTAAAAGACCAAAGTTATGACCACTCATACATACAAAGGTATAAAGGAGTGTCATTTTAAACGTTTCCTACATTTATGACCAGCTACTTTATATTTTCCTGCATTGTGTTCTGACTTGCAAATGGACTCAAGAACCAAATGCAAGGAGTGCCTTTATCTAACTCTTTCTTCAAAACATTTCATGTTTTGGCCTCAACTCCTTTCTGTGGAAGAGAATTCCATAGGCTCACCACTGTCTGAGTGAAGAAATTTCTCTTCATCTCAGTCTACATGGTGCAGCCTGCATCCTTAAACGGTGACCCCTGGTTCTGGACTACCCAGTCATCAGGAAAACCCTTCAGAACAAATAGTACAATTTATATCCTCAGAACACCCCAAAGTGCATTATAACAAATGCACTTTGAAGTGAAGTCATCATTTTAACATATAAACCACTGCAGACAATTTACACAGAATGAAATTATAGTTGTTTGCATTTTGAAATAAAAGCTGGGACATTAGAAGAATCTCTTTCTGGTTCTTTAATTGAATCCTTTGTATATATTTGAGAGGCAAAGTAGGCTTTAAGTTCAACTCTTCAACTAAGATGGGACCTCCAATATTGCAGCATTCTGTCATTACTGTACTGACATCTAAACTAATGTAGGCGGAAGTGGGTACTGCAGTTGCTGGAGGTTAGAGTCAAAATTAGAGTGATGCTGGATAAGGACAGCAGGTCAAGCAGCATCCAAGGAGCAGGAAAATCAATGCTTCGGGCAAAAGCCTGATTCCTGCTGAAGGGCTTTTGCCCGAAATGTCAAGCTTTCTAAACTAACTGGAGTAGTAATTCAGCTCACAACCTTTAGATTTCAAAGCTAGTTGGATGACCAGCAAGCCACAGCTGACATGGGAGTTGTAAATAGAAGCTCCCAAATCTTTTTCTTGCAAAAATGGGAAATCAATGCTGATGCTTTGCAATTAATGTGCAGTAAATGTACTTCCTGAAAGCTGCACACTACATGTTTAAATAAAGTTCATGGGCATTGTCAAGCAAGTCTGGGAGCTGTTATGAGCTCACAGGACAACAGTTTAGTTTGAATCGTGTATTTTTTTGAACTGATGTGTTTTAGATGCCTGCAGAGAATGCTTCATAGTAAAGGTCACACAACCTAGCAAGCCAGAAGTCACATTGAGATAGAAATGCAGTACAGTACAAAACAAGAGCTCTATTAAGAATGAATTCTTGGTAAAAACATTGTACCATTGATTATTCTGAAACACTCAGTCCCCACATTTTGCAGAAAGTTTCATATTCAGAGACTAAAGGAAGCTGATGATTGACCACTGAGAATCCATTCAGTAAGTGTTCTTGTCCATTGTTCGCTGCTGCTCTCTACTGCTGACCATTGATCACTGCTGTGTGAGGAAACACCTTTATGTACGTGTGCTCACCCATGAAGTATGTATAAAACCACAATCTCAGGGAAGATATTATACCAATAGTTATTGTTCCTATTATTGTGATTTTACATCAATTTGCATGAAATAGTAATGACTCAATAATGGGAAAACAAGTTGCAGCTGAGTGAGGAATAAAAAACAGTCATAAATGTGAATAAATTGGCATTTAATAGTAGGCAAAAGAAGGAAATTGAAGTGTTTTTTTCATGTTTTTCATATGTCCTAAAGATACCAGCTTGTTAAATTCACAAAGATTTCATTTTTGGATCAGTCAAAGAGGAACTTTAGCCAGTGCCCAGTATGTATTAAGGCTAATTAGAATTCAGTGCATCTCTCTAGAAGTGCTTGCTGCAGCTCTGTTTTTCCATATTCCCTGCAGGGGAAACTTTTGCTTTGAAGAAGAATGCCCTTTTCAAGGTACACATTGCTGCTGGCTGAGCTTTGTATAATAGGCTTTGCTTTAGCAGAATTATTAGAAGAGGGAAGTATCAGGAGCAATGAATTGAAATATCCTTCAAATTGGTCATGCTGCTCCTATTACAAGTGAATTCTGACTCTTATAACACAGTTGGGGGCAAAGGAATTGGGAAGAAGATGAACATCAGACACTCTTTTAGAATCAAAAGAATTCTGTTTTCCAGATTATTGTTAAATGAGTGCTTAGTGTTAACTTCTAGTACTTTGTTTCTGGCTGAAGTGTAGATATCACATATGGCCAGATTTCAGATTATCCATATGAAATTCAGTGACTGGAATTTAATTTACTTTGATGTATGCTTCTCTGTCCAGGAAAGACAACTTTATCAAGTAGCTGGTTCTTATCTGTTTCACTGAACATGAAAAAGTATACAGCAATTAAAGTCAAATCGACCCACCAAGACAGCTGTACCTAATCAATATGTGGAACAAACTCAATGGAAAAATGTATGACCTATAGAAAATAGTAATGAATACTTATGGGTGTAATCATTCTCCTCAAGTGGAATGAACATTAAAAGGTGAAAAAAGAACCAACATTTCATAATTACCCATTCCACCTATGAATCTGCTATTAATATTTTATGTTTTTCTGCACAGTGATTAATACAGTTAATTTCATGCAGATGGTATGATTCCAGGCAATTAAATTTCAGGGTGCTAACTTGTGTATTACTAAGTCTTGGCTAGTTCTTCAGTTGACCTTCACGCTTTCCCAGAATGATTTTACCATTGGTTTAGATATTCTATGAAGCTGCTCCTATTCTGTTGACATAACTTTGCCAGACTTACAAGGTAAATACCCTTTTACATGTATTAGCAATATATATAAGTGAGATTACAGTCCCAGAAGCAATGTATAAATGAGGAGATTTTCACAGATAGAATGATGTTACAGAATCTTGGTCCAAAAAAGAAACCTCACATCTAACCACATCTAATCAGCCAAGTATTTAACTACCCATGAATTTTGAAGGAGTGACTCTGTAATTCTACTTCCAATACCTTGGCAGTCAACTCTCTCAAAAGGCCACATTGACGGCAATATCCAAAAGCAGATCAACTGCACCAGTTCAGCTGGTTGTGAAGAAGGGTGACCAGACCTAAGAGGTTTACCTTGCTTTCCCTCTGCAGGTGTTGCCAGATCTGCTGAGTTTTTCAAGCAATTACTGTTTTTGTTTCTAATTTCCAGTGTCTGCAGTTCTTTGGTGTATTTGTTTAGTGCCAGGTCAGCCATCTTCATTTGAATTTCCAATCCATTTGTTGCTCAAGGGGAAATTCATTTGAGTAAATTACTCAAAAATTAGATGTTAATCGATAATAATAAGAAAAGAGATGTGATGTTAATTAAATAATATTGCAAACTATTTCAATGTATTGTGCTCAGTCAAGTGATCATGAGCACATAGCTGAAAGTGAAAGTAACTTGCAAACTGAAATAATTCTTAGTATTGAAAAGCCAGACTGAAACATTCAGTTATGCAGTAATCCTAATTTGGATACATTTGCGAGTCAACTCATGAACAAGCTGAACTAAGGTTGTCACCTTAGGACCTATTCAATGCATCTCTATTAATTGAAATTTTAACCATGAGCTGTGTCAAACTGGATCAGTGAGTCTGGATTAAAATATTGATACATAAACCATTCAATTGTATAAGCATCCAGCAGAGATCTGCAAAAAAAAAACTTGCAGTTAAATTTGTTGCTTTATTGCAATGATGCTTCTTTAGATACAGGATTTACAGTAATTATTTCACCAAAGATTTTAACAGGGATAGAACTTCTTACTCTGGAAAAATAGAGTCATAGAGTTGTACAGCACAGAAGCAGACCCTTCGGTCCAATTTTTCCATGCTGACCAGATATACTAAACTAATCTAGCTGTGTTTGCCAGCATTTGGCCCATATCCCTCTAAACCCTTCTTATTCATGGACCCATCCAGATGCCTTTTAAATTTTGTAATTGTAGCAGCATCCACCACTTCCATACATGCACTACCCTCTGCATGAAAAGTTGCCCCTTAGGTCCCATTTAAATCTTATCCCTCTCACCCTAAACCTATGCCCTTTAGTTTTTGACTCTCCCACCCCAGGGAAAAGAACTTGGCTAGTCACCCTATCCATGCCCCTCAGATACAAAGCTGTGCATGCACAAAAATAGACCTTGGAGTATAATTACAAATATTGTCAAGGCTCTGACCTTGTAACCTGTTTATAGTTCGAGTCATGTTTATAACCTAATTGAGAAGTGTTTTCTCCAGATTTAAAAAGGCAGCTTTAGCTCTGGTGGACTCAATATTATTCGAGGAATAAATTCTCAAATTTACCTGTTAGATCATTTGTTGCACATCCCCATTTGCCCTTGAGAAGGTGATGGTGAGCTGCCTTCTTGAATCACAGCAGTCCACCTGCTGTAGGTTAACCCACAATGCCCTTAGGAAGGAAATTCCAGGATTTGGACCCAGCGACAATAAAAGAACGGCAGTATATTTCCAAATCAGCATAATGAATAGCTTGGAAGGGAACTTGCAGGTGGTCGTGTTCCAATTAATCTACTGTCCTTGGCCTTCCAGATGGAAGTAGTTGTGGGTTTGGAAGGTGCTATCTGAGGATTTTCAGTGAATTTCTGCAGTCCATCTTTCAGATAGTAGCAGCAAAGTTTAGTGAGCTTCGGTGGTGGATGGTGTGGATGTTTATGGATGTGGCTCCAATCCTGGATGGTATCAAGCATTTTGAGTGTTGCTGGAACTGCATCCATCCAGCCAAGTGGGGAGCATTCCATCACTCTCCTCACTTGTTCTTTGTAAGTGGTGGACAGGCTTTGGGGAGTCAGGATGTGAGCTACTTGCCGTCGTATTCTGAGTCTCTGACCTGCTGTTCTGGCCAGTGTTTATATGGTGAGATTAGTTGAGTTTCAGATCAATGATAATCCCCAGATGTTGTTAGTGGAGGATTCAGTGATGGTGATGCAATTGAATGTCAAGGGGCATTGATTATATTGTCTCTTATTGGACATGATTATTGCTTGGCATTTATGTGGTGTAAACGTTACTTGCAACTTGTCAGTCCAAACCTGGATATTGACATTGATCATGGACTACTTCAGTATCTGAGAAGTCGCAAATGGTGCTGAACATTATGTAATCATTGGTGAACATTCCCACTTCTAATTTTGTGATGAATGGTAGATCATTGATGAAGCAGCTGAAGGTGGTGGACCTCGGACACTTCCCTGAGGAACTCCTACAGAGATGTCCTACAGCTGAGATGACTGACCTCCAGCAACCACAACCATCTTTCTATCTGCCAGGTATGATTCCAAACAGTGAAGAGTTTGCCATTGATTCCAGGTTTTCTAGGGCTATTTGATTTCATACTTGATTATGATCTTAATGGTAAGGGACTGTCACTCTCACCTCATCTCTGAAATTCAGCTCTTTTGTCCATGTTTGAACCAAGGCTATAATGAGATTAGAAACTGATTAGCCCTGGCAGAATCCAAACTGGGCATCAGTGTTCACATTATTGTTGAGCATAGTAAGGTCCTAGGGAGCTGGGAATTTGTGTTGCAGACGTTTCGTCCCCTGTCTAGGTGACATCCTCAGTGCTTGGGAGCCTCCTGTGAAGCGCTTCTGTGATCTTTTCTCCGGCATTTATAGTGGTTTGAATCTGCCGCTTCCGGTTGTCAGTTCCAGCTGTCCGCTGCAGTGGCCGGTATATTGGGTCCAGGTCGATATGCTTTTTGATTGAATCAGTGGATACCCAGCATGAGCAAAACCAATGTAGTATACAAAATTCCATGCAAGGACTGCACAAAACACTACATAGGACAAACAGGAAGACAGCTACACCAACTAGCCACAAAATGACACGACCAGCTACTCCTTGAAAGTGGAGTCACAGGTAGATAGGATAGTGAAGAAGGCATTTGGTATTGAGGTTTAGGGTGAGAGGGGAAAGATATAAAAGAGACCGAAAGGGCAACTTTTTCACGCAGAGGGCGGTGCGTATATTTGGATGGGTATATGAATAGGCAGGGTTTGGAGGGATATGGTCCAGGTGCTGGCAAGTGAGACTAGATTGGGTTGGGATATCTGATTGGCATGGATGGGTTGGACCGAAGGGTTTGTTTCTGTGCTGTGCATTTGGTATTGGTCAGAGTATTGAGTACAGGAGTTGGGAGGTGATCTTGCAACTGTACAGGACATTGGTTAGGCCACTGTTGGAATATTGCATGCAATTCTGGTCTCCTTCCTATCGGAAAGATGTTGTGAATGAAGTGCAGGTTCATAGCTCCTTGAAAGTGGAGTCACAGTATTGGTCAGAGTATTGAGTACAGGAGTTGGGAGATGATCTTGCAACTGTACAGGACATTGGTTAGGCCACTGTTGGAATATTGCATGCAATTCTGGTCTCCTTCCTATCGGAAAGATGTTGTGAAACTTGAAAGGGTTCAGAAAAGATTTACAAGGATATTGCCAGGGTTGAAGGATTTGAGCCGTAGGGAGAGGCTGAACAGGCTGGGGCTGTTTTCCCTGGAGCATCGGAGGCTGAGGTTGATAGAGGTTTACAAAATCATGAGGAGCATAGATAAGATAAATAGACAAGGTCTTTTCCCTGAGGTGTGGGAGTCCAGAACTAGAGGGCATAGGTTTAGGGTGAGAGGGGAAAGATATAAAAGAGACCGAAAGGGCAACTTTTTCACGCAGAGGGCGGTGCGTATATTTGGATGGGTATATGAATAGGCAGGGTTTGGAGGGATATTGTCCAGGTACTGGCAAGTGAGACTAGATTGGGTTGGGATATCTGATTGGCATGGATGGGTTGGACAGAAGGGTTTGTTTCTGTGCTGTACATCTCTATGACTCTATGAGTTGCTGCTTAGTAGCACTTTGTTGACATGTTCCATCACTTTATTGATGATCAGCATCTATCAAAGAAAACAGTTTCCCAAGTTGCCAACCTTTTCCATAACAAAGTTCTTATTCTTAGAATCTTCTTAGTGTGGAAACAGGCCATTCCACCCAACAAGTCCACACTGACCTTCCAAAAAGCATCCCACCTAGACCCCTCCCGTCATCCTATTCCTGTAACCCTGCATTTTCTATGGCTAATGCACCTAACCTTCACTTCCCCGAACACTATGGGTAATTTAGCATGGCCAATCCACCTAACCTGTGTATCTTTGGACTTGGGAGGAAATTGGAGCACCCAGCGGAAAACCACAGACATGGGGAGAATGTACAAACTTCACACAGACAATCAACCAAGAGTGGAATTGAATCCAGGTCCCTGGTGCAGTGAGGCAGCTGTACTAACCACTGTGTCACCATGCCACCCCTTGTTTTGGATTCATGTTTCATTTTGAGGTTATGAGTCATTTTCTTTGAGTCTAAATTTGTGTAATGATGAGTCTCTGACCATGAGATAATAACAGTCCCCACTGTTTTGCCACACCAAATTAACACCATTATTTCAGCCTCTCCTCCAACATAATTCCCATCCTGTGATGTTCTGTCCGTCCCCTACACCCACCCCATTCCTTCAATCCTCAAACCATTTGTCAAGGAGACAATCTCTCCATACAGTGTAACTTTAGAACATAGAACATAGAAGAATACAGCGCAGTACAGGCCCTTCGGCCCTCGATGTTGCGCCGATCCAAGCCCCTCTACCAATAAAAGCCAGTACGCCATATGCCTTCTTCACCGCACTATTTGTTATTGGGCTTTCTGCATTTTTTGTTATTTTTGTTCTCAACCAACATCCCTACCACTCCATAGCCTCAACAGTTGTCACCTCAATAGGCATTACATTTTCCAGTTCTCTACATGCCCCATGTACCTCTGCGAGTACGGGACACTGACCAGCAAATAAACTTACCAATAGACTCTTCCTTTAAACTCACCAATTAAAACCATCCAGACAGACAAAAACTGAATGTTATAGCTTCAAACAAACGAAGCTAAGACAATGGAAACTTCCATATTTACTGTAAGATGATAATGGTAATGAGGTTTACTCAAGCTTCTGACTGTGTATGCTGCCCTAATCAATGGAGCAACAATGCAATGGGCCAATCTTACACAGATTGCCACTCCGTCCCTTCCCTTTTCACAAAAAAATGAAGATCCACATTTCTGAGAGAAGATTCCACTCCGGGATCTTTCAAAGATACTGAGCTGTGCTTCCATTCTAACAGTAAAACTACCCTTTTCACAGCAGACAGACACCATAATGGGAAATTTAAATCAGAATCACAGTCACTTTGACAGCTGCTGTCAAGCAGTAAAGTAAGGCGAGAGTGGCAGGTGTAGGATGCCAGGCCGATGGGGGTAGGATTCCATGTAGATATGGTGTCAGCTGTGTCGGGTGCAGCTGGAGAGGGGGACAGGTGCCAGGTGGGTACGATGCCAAATGGCTGGGGTGGGGGAGGATGGATGATGGCATGGTAAATGATACAGTGTTTCAGATAGATCAGGGAGAGTTGAAGAAATCAGTTCTGGTGGAAGACAGGGTAGATCATGTTGGGTCTGGAGGCAACAGGAGAGTCAGGTCAGATCCTGTGGAGGGGTGAGGTTGAGTTTGCAACGGAGGCCCATGTGGTAGGTGAGTGTCAGATCCATGGTCTGGGGGAGGTACAGTTGGGGGTGTGTGATGTAGATTTAGATTTATCGTCACTAGTATATAAAAATACGGTGAAAAGTGTTTTCCACCTGCACCAGCACACACTGGCGCCATCTTGAAACACTGAATATATTGCAAGATTTTACTGCAATAGAGATCATCTTTCTCTCTTCTTGTTCCTCCTCCGCTATGTCTGCAGACACTGCTTGACATCGGCCGGGATCCCTATTATGGCCCCACTTCCACCATCACCACCACTACTGCAACTTGCTTATATGAACTGGAGCCTTGGGCCTGGTTTCCTAACTCCTACTGCCCCTCTGACACTCCTCCAAACGTCGCTGCCAATCATCGGGTCACCGGGGTCCCGTCTCCGGACTCCTCCACCGCCGATGCTGCAGCCTATGAGATGGCCGTTCCAAGCTTGCGTTTACCATGGTATTGGGACTGCATGGGGCCTGGCCTTAATGTCCCTGAGCTGGAGCCTGGGCCCAGGAGTCATTGGAACTGCACAAAAGCAAGGAAAGACAATGAAATCGTTACGGTACTGAGATGTGAAACAGGGTGTGGAAGCTTCCAGCTCTGCTGCACAGTGCCATCTCCATGGTGCCCAGGAGCAGCCAGGCCTGGGCTCAGGAGCCGAACAGTGCTGACTTTACTGCTGCCTCCATCTTGACATGTAACTACAGAGTCAGTTGAATACTTACTCGCAATTTAGACTATGCCTGTACTCAATAATCTAACACTTCCTAAGTAACTCAGTTGCTTAATTTCATTGGAATTATTCGAAGTCTCTGACTTAAATGGAAACATGCGGAGGGTTCCAAGTGTAGAGAATTGTCCAGCAGAAAATTAAATTTCCTGGGTAAATCCTTCAGTGTCTGCAAAGATGGGGATTCTGCAGAAGCCCCTTGTGCAACTCCAAACTATGCTGGAATAATGACTGTCTCGTCATCAGAAAATTCAGGCCATGAATGTCTAAGTTAAGATTCTTTTGGAGAAATTCTACCAAAAGACTATAATAGAAGGTTTACAAGCTGGTGAAGCACCTAAATACACTGCCACTAGGTCAATTAAAAGTCAGTTAAAAAGACTTTTTGTAACAGTCCAAGTTTCTATCATGACTTTTCCTTAAAAGCTTGCAATCAGGTTTTTGAACATTGAGACAATTGAGTAAAGAACCTGAGAGATATTTAGCATTTAGTAGGCTTTCATAATGGACCAATTAAATGGTGATTTGGTACTTTGTTCTGATTGCCTACTGCAAGGTATGAGGAATCTCCTTGAATTGATCATCAATGCTGCACTAATAGTGTTCAGTCACACTGATTGCCCCCAGAAACCTGTGGAAATCAGCCATAAAGTGGTGCATTAAGACAAAGATTTTTCTGACTGTGGAAAGTGAAAAGAAAAGCAATTACTGAAATGATCTTACATAATGGCGCATTTAACCCAATCATTTCTGGTCTGATCTTTAAAGATTTACAGAAGCAATGAAATGCTTATTGATTTTTAACATCAGGAGCTCCAATTATGCTGAATCTTGCAACAATTGCATTTCACAATGTTCCAGGTATCAGCAAAATTGATCTGAAATCGATCTATTTCTAATACAACCCACAATGAGTAGCTGCCGTAATAAACTACAACTGTTGTCTGTTCGATTGCTCCCATTAAGAAAGTCAAATTTAATGCTTGTCTAGTCTGCATGTTTGACCTAATTGGGAATATCCATTAACTGGATCTTCATTTATAGTCTATTGCATTTCATCTTTGCAAACTGAATGCTGGCCACCAATTCCAATCTCCTCATCAAACTTGTCTTTTGCTGAGCCAGCTAATTCATCCATTTGACCATCAGCAAAGATTCTAATCCCAACTTCCCTCCATTAAAAAGGCCACTGCATTATAACATGGAACTTGAATAGAAGTGACATGCATTCATATGTTTGAACCCATTCACTGCTAAAAAAATAAGGGTGATGTTCAAGTCTTATGCAGTTTTTGAATTATCCAGAAGCAGGCTGCAGTCAATGTGATGCATGACTTAGAGGAGAACACCTTGGGGCAGGGTTTTTCAGATAATGGGGTTTCCTGCCTTGCCAACTGAGGAATTAAAAGAACAGCATCCACCCAAAATTCAGCTGCCCAGCAATCAGACAATGCTAAGAGCAGTGTTAATTGGCTCTGATTTTGACTTCTATTCCCATATCAGGTGGTTCAGCAATGCCAGGTTCAAGTAGATTCATAACTGGGACCACAGATAGTCTCCGAAGAGGAGAAATTAATAGAGACTAGACTTCAAAGAAGTCTAGGACAGGGTTTGGTTGGCAGGTCCCAGTGAGCAGGATAGGGCTGGGTTTGAGACTCTGGAGTGCTAAATGGGGTGGGTAGTGTTATGGGGTGAAAGGTAAGCTATACTTTTATTCTGATAGCTTTTGAATATGAAAGGAACTATGTCATTGTAGCATCAGATCACATGGAATTGGAAATTGAGTCTGTTGTA
Source organism: Chiloscyllium plagiosum (assembly GCF_004010195.1). NCBI lineage: Eukaryota > Metazoa > Chordata > Chondrichthyes > Orectolobiformes > Hemiscylliidae > Chiloscyllium > Chiloscyllium plagiosum. Next base: position 77,344,227 of record NC_057716.1, on the reverse strand, counting down.
TTCAAGAAAGATGTCCTCTTTGACCTATCCTTGTCAATAATTATGTTACTAAAGTGTATTATTGGTCACTCACATGAGTGTAGACTTCACCTTAAGACATGGTTGCGGGCAATGTCCAGGCCCACCGGCTTAAGCAAGCAACAAGGAGCATGCAAAATGAAACGTACAGGTTTATGGTGATATTGATGAGGGACTAGGCCAGTCCAGCAATCCAAACACAGGAATTGGGGAGAAACCTAAAGAGAAGCCCAGCGGCAATAAGAAGGAATAGGCAGCAAACCTTAAGGCTGACCTGGACACTGAACTCTGGAGAGGAAGAGCACATTCAATAGCTTAGAAAGGCAGGAAGGTCCACACTAGAGAACAAGGCAAGCTTTAAAGAAATTGGTCCCAGAGAGTAAAATAGTATCAATGAAATGACTTACAGGTATTAAGAAGAAATAAGGAATCAGAAAATTCACCACCAGCAAAGTGGGCGGCATGGTAGCACAGTGGTTAGCACTGCTGCCTCACAGCGCCAGAGACCCGGGTTCAATTCCCACCTCAGGCAACATTCTCCCTGCGTCTGTGTGGGTTTTCTCCGGGTGCTCTGGTTTCCTCCCACAGTCCAAAAATGTGCAGGTTAGGTGAATTGGCCATGCTAAATTGCCCGTAGTGTGGGATGAATGGGTCTGGGTGGGTTGCGCTTTGGAGGGTCGGGTGGACTTGTTGGGTCAAAGGGCCTGTTTCCACACTGTAAGTAATCTAATCAAAGAACCAAAATGTGGTTAATGCCAGCCAACAACAGCTTAACCCAGCCTGACTTAGAAAGGGGTTTCAGTGCCAAGACAGAGAGAGACCATATTGGAGCAGCACAGAAAAATTGAATACAGGTCACAGCACTTTGCAATATTTCAGCACGAGAGGGGTTTCTGAAAGCTGTGGTAAGTATAGAAGATATGCTTACAGATTTTGGCTCCCTAGTTGTGCAAACCCAAAGACAAATTCTGTTACGTGGAGATTATGGTTAATAGCGAGGAAACATTTTAAATTGGGTATATGGGGTGCATGTACTCAAGCTCAGCTATTATCAGTGATGCAACAAAATTAAGTCTTGGAGGCAGATAACTCAAACACTACCAAATATTTCCACAAGTCTCATGCTGAGACAGCACTGTTCTCACAACTGATCTGACAAAAGGATACAATAATGGAGGAAAATGTCTCTTCCTTCTAGAAACAGAGCTCCAAAATCACTGATAATGACTAGCTGACAATAAATTCCTACTACAATGATTAAGTGATTATCTCATGTTTCAAAGTTAATTCTTGGAAAACAAAAATATTTTTTTAAGTGTATAGAAGACTGTTAAGCAGAACCAAGCATTTCTTAATTACAAGGTCACCTACAAAATGAGGATGATCTTTTGAGACAAGAGTTCAGAGATATATGGGAAAATAACCTAATTTAACATTCAGCCTGTAGACCACAGCATTATCTAGAACTTCCTAATTGATCTTGGTTCAGGAGTTTGCATCATTATTGATGACGATGCACATTAATTTCTGATACTTACCAAAAATGTTCTTATCTGCAGAGAAGGTGCAGACCTACTCCAGCCCTACACCACCTTCCCCACTAATCAAAAGAGAGCCCATATATCCCATACAATGATCAAGAGAGTTGATGGGTGATTAAGGCCAAAAACAAAAGGCAATTGTTGGGGTTTATGGGGAAAGGAGGTAAGTGTTAAATTTTCATATTAAAAGATGTTAAAAGAATAAAAGAGCATGGAAATATGTGCAATGAGGGCTAATGCTAACTTTCTCTAGCTACTGAGCATTTGTATAAGGAGCCAGGTAAAAGTGACAACAGATCACATGAAACTGGAACCTCAGGAGCTGGGATGGCATAGACATACTATCACTAGATTGTTCATACAAAGACCCAGGTAATGTTCTGGAGACTGAGGTTTGAATCCCACTGTGGCAGATGGTGGAATTTGAATTCAATAAAATCAATCTGAAATTAAGAGTCTAATAGTGACCATCAAACCATTGTCAATTGTTGTGGAAAAGCCCATCTGGTCTACTAATGTCCTCAGATCCACAGCAATGTGGTTGACTCTTAGCAGCCCTGTGGGCAATTAGAGATGGACAATGTTGGCCCAACCCGCAGTACCTGCATTCTGTGAATGAGTTAACAAAGAGGTCTGTAGGTTTCCAGAAGGATTTTCTTTCATAACAGATTTTTTTTTAAAATAGTTATGTTTAATAAAGCCTGTTAATTTTCACTCCAATGAGTATAGAACACATCTTACTATGGGATGATCTGGTAGATAATGGGGATCCCAAAAGAAGTTCTATTCCTTTTCTGTTCTGCTGCGTTTGCCCTTTCTCCACCACTGTATTGAAATAACTTCATCAAATAGTTCAGTATACAGATGAATAATCACTATGTTGAACTATAGAAGCTGAGGATAAGAACATAAGGAGCAGGAGTAGCCCACCTGGCCCCTTGAGCCTGCTCTGCCATTCAAGAAGACCATGACTGATCTTTTTGTGCACTCAGTTCCACTGATCTGTCATCTCACATTAACCCTTAATTCCTTTACTGTTCAAAAAATTATCTACCTTAGCTTTGAAAACATTCAAGAATCTTCTTCTTTACCATTATTATCTCAGAATTGTCCCTTTATTTCATAATTTTCTCAGCTAACTGGATTCTTTGTGTTGTTTAATCCACCTCCACTCAATTATTGCAAATTATGTTGTACAAAACAAAGATATCAATTGTTTTGCATTGTTTCTGGATATCAACATCAACCAATGCAATATTAATATACTGAAGTACGTAACAGAAGAAATATGATTGTATACATACACGAGTGTTGAGTGACATCAATTCTTATGAATCTGGACTGTTTGCACTTTGCATCGCTTAGCAATTTTGTTTTGACCGTCCTGTTTAACATGGAGCATGAATCCACTTCAATCTATGCTTTACAGAAATACTGTGAAAGATTTTATTAGGTTATATTATTCTGATGTAATCCTTGATAGAAAACAGCATTGATTTTTTAACTAAAATTTGGTAAAAGTAGAAACATTGTTAACAGTAATGCCTTTGTTTATAAAGCAGTTTCCATTAGTTATATCAATCTAGCAAAATCAGATAAGTCACTAGAAAAGCTGAGAGAATTTTGTAATGCCCCAAACCATTTTTCTTTGGTTTTTGGTGATCTTTTATTTTGGTTTAAAAAGGATTTTCTCAATCAAGCCTGGTATACACAGTGGTCATCTTCACCAAAACCATTTGAGGTTCTTTTGGATAGAACCACTACCAACAAACCTTCTAATGGCATTAATTCAAGTTACCGATACTTAGTAAGAAGAATGTCACCATAAAGACTTTGGTGGAAGAGAGGTTCGATCTCATTGAACAGAACAGGTTTGTTACATAGTACTGAATAGTTTGATGCATCACATTGGAGTTATATGAAAGTCTCTTGTGAGACCTCAGATCAAGATCAAGATATCTACAACTTAGAGCTTGGAAAACAATTGTGAAACTGGGAAAACTGGTTAGCTTCTATTAGGAATAGTCCTTTATATCCTAAAGAGTAGAATTCACTTTGTGAAGTCTGATAACCTTCTCCGCTACAACATTGATCACAACCCTAAGTCAACCCTACAAAGTTATATTAGTTAAGAAAGGCCCAGTAAATTGTGTTCATTATCATCAGTGTACAGGCACTATCAGATGTATTCTTTAAAAGTTTATATGATGTCAAAATGTGTCTAATTAAATAGAAAAATAGTAATGTATCAAACTGAAGCTAGTAAGTATTACCAAATCTATACCAAGTTACCTCTCTTGATCACATTAAGGAATTATTTCTAAAATAAAGTTTTAAAAACTAATTGCATCTATTATACCATCAATTGCACAGGTTCATTGCAGATTACGATGTTTGTGATTACAAACAAGGAATAAGAGGAGGACACTTTGTCCTTCGAGTTTGCTCTAAAATTCATTAAGATCATGGCTGATCTGATGTTATCTCTAACACGGCATTCTTGCATATCCTGATAATAGAGTCATAGTGATGTACAGCACGTAAACAGACCCTTGAGCCCAACTCATCCATACCAACCAAATATCCCAAACCAATCTAGCCCCACCTGCCAGCACCTGGCCCATATCCCTCCAAACCCTTCCTATTCATATAGGCGAAAGTGAGGACTGCAGATCCTTCCTATTCAAATACCATTCAGATACCTTTTAAATGTTGCAATTGTACTAGCCTCCACCACTCCCTCTGGCAGCTCATTCCATACATGTACCACTCTCTGAGTGAAAAGGTTACCCCTTAGGCCTCTTTTATATCTTTCCCCTCTCATCCTAAACCTATGACCTCTAGTTCTAGACTCCCCTACCCCAGGGAAAAGACTCTGTCTATTTATCCTATCCATGCCCCTTATGATTTTATAAATCTCTATAAGGTCACCCCTCAGCCTCCGACGCTCCAGGGAAAACAGCCCCAGCCTATTCAACCTCTTCCTATAGCTCAATCCTCCAACCCTGGCAACATCCTTGTAAATCTTTTCTGAATCCTTTCAAGTTTCACATCATCTTTCCGATAGAAAGGAGACCAGAATTGCACACAATATTCCAACAGTGGCCTAACCAATGTCCTGTACAGCCACAACATGACCTCCCAACTCCACCTTTCATCTCCTTGGCAATCAAGAATCTATCTACCTTTGCCTTTAAAATATTTAAAGATTCAGTATCCACTGATGTTTGAAGGGAACTCTAAAGACTCACAATCCTCTGAGAGAAAAAATGCTTCCTCACTGCTGGCTTAAATGTACACCCCCTTATTTTTAAATTATGATGCCATTTTATGTTCTCCCTCAAGAAAAAAGCATCCTTTTCACACCCATCCACTTGAGTGCCTCAAGATCATATGTTTAAATTAAGTCACCAAACTACAAAAAGTACAAGCTGAACCTATTTAACCTTTCCTCATAAGCAATCTGCTCATTCCAGGTATCAGTCTCGTACATTTTCTCTGAAGTACATACAACACATTAACATCCTTCCATAAGTACAGTAACCTGTACTGTACACAGTATTCCAGATGTCTTACCAATGCCTTGTAAAGCTGAAATATAATCTCACCTCTCATGCATTCAATTCCCTTTGCAGTTAAGCATAACTTTTGAGTAGCTTGCCTGAGTACTTGCTATCAAAATTATGATTATGAAATTGAATATAATTGGAAATTTGAACTGTTACCTAACTAGTGTCCTTGGAGCATGATTTCTTTTGTGATGATGCTATGGCTTTAAGAGGTGTATTTTATCCTTTATTTTATAAAGAGAGGTTGAGACATAGTTAATGAGTTTGTTCCAAGCCAATAAAGTCCAGGAAACAGCTTGTGAGGCCTTGGGTTTTGTTTTTGAAGTCTGAACAATAGAAGCAGCACGAATGGGGTGGATTTAGACTGTCACAGAATCTGGGTTTGAGTTTAGCTTTCAGCAGTTGTTAGGGTTTTGAAGTTATCAGTGGAAGCTTTCTCTCTCTCTCTCTCTCGACCAGAACTTTCTCGCTGTTAAGTTAAAAGGTTGGGTTGTCTTTCTGCTGCCAGAATTGCGTTTGAGACAACCTGTTTTATTGACTTTGCCTTGGCCAAGGGTGTGTTGATGGGATGTTACTATATTGGAACAGTTGCTATTCAGTTGTGAACAATCTACTATTCTGCTAAATTTTCCAATGGAGTTAAAGATATACCAATTCTTCTTTCTTTCATTTGTGTTTGAACTATAGGGTGAGAATAAGTGTATTTTGCTTAAAGCTTAATATTGTGACAAACCAATTATATCTGAAACAACCACCTGATGAAGGAGCATCGCTCTGAAAGCTAGTGTGCTTCCACTTAAACCTGTTGGACTATAACCTGGTGTTGTGTGATTTTTAACTTTATCTGAAACACAGCAGCTTATACTTGTCTTTAAATAAGATAAAAGTTAGAGTCTAGATTATCTCTGTAATACATTTGCAGGAGGTTTTGTCTGGTCCATAACACTTGTTGCACTATGATGTGAAGGTGCCAGCATTGGACTGGGGTGGACAAAGTCACAAGTCACATGACACCCGGTTATAGTCCAACAGATTTACTTGAAATCACAAGCTTTTGGAGAGCTGCTGCTTTGTCAGGTGAAGTGCGATGAGCTGCTGAGAGCCACCAAGAGACCAGCTGCCACATGAGAAGTAACACCAAGAGGGGGAAAACACCAAAAAGGACGGGGGGTGGGGTGTAAAAGATGGTACCTGATTATATTTATGCTATTCCTCAGTAGTAGTTTTCCTTATTTCATGCTCATTGCTCATTATGGAATGATTGGTTTGGTTTCAAGCTTGTTTTATTTGTATTAGACTTACACTGTGGCACAATTTATGAGGCAAAAACAAAGAAAAATTTCCCAACTGTTAGTGCTCAGACCAATAGTAAGACAAATGAACCATTTGTGTTCAAGTTATATTGTCAAGCTACAGCAAGTGATGTTCCCAGCCTTTCCAATTAGCTAGCTGTGGTGCAACTATTGTCTGTACTGGTGTACTGAATTACAATATTATTCAGTCATCACCTAGAACAGGTTCACATTCAAAATATAGATCTTCTTCTTTCTATAAATTAAAAGCTTCTGTAATGAATGAAAACTGGTAGATTAACTCATGAAATTAGAAAAAAAAACTAGTGCAAATGTTGTTTTCTAATTGGCTGCAAAAGTCTATTCTCATTACAACTTGTAACTAATATACTATATATCCAAGGGAGAAACAAATACACAGTCATTTCTTATAAGACACGATAGTTCCATTTTCGCAAGATCTTGGGTTACAAGAAAATCATGGAATAGCTGCACCATTTAAATTCATGGGGCTGGAATCGCATTATAACCAACACAGGTAAGGAAAGTTCACGTTCTACAAATAACAGTCTAAAGTTATGTTGAAGAAACGCACATTCTAGCAGAACTGACTGTAATTTAAAGACTGTATTAAATCATTGGGAATTTGACAATAACGTAGATATTCAGCACACTTGTAAAGAGCTTTCATTAAAATATATGATAAGGTCTCAAGAGGTAGTCAATTTAGTCTAGATATATGTTAAATTTTAAATTTAAAAATAAGCATATCTTTCTCAAAATGCATTACTATTCATAATATTTTAGTTATTTCAATCTTTAAATGTGCAGCCATAAATTAATGTTAGTATAATGACACAATGAACAATTGAAGTAAAGAGATCAAGTGTTAAATTCTAACACCATTCAATGGTGAGGATATTTCAAATAGTTCAACGCAGACATGCAATAGAGTTTGGATTAAAGTGCTTTGCTTGCAATTAGCTATGTAGGTTCTTACACAGAAGACAAGAATTAGAAGCAAGAGTAGACCTTTCAGTCTCCTGAGACGTCTTTGCCATTCAAGAAGACCATGGCTGAGTTAATCGTGGCCTCAGTTGCATTCTTGCCTGTCCCACCATAACCCTTGCCACCCTTTGTAAATCAAAAATCTGTTTAACTCAGCATTGAATATAATCAATGGCTGAGCCTCTACTCCTCACTGGGGAAGAAAATTGAACAGACTGTCAATCGTCAGAGAAAATAAATCTCATTTCTGTCTTAAATCGTACTGCAAAATTCTTGTAGCCATGGTGTGCATTATCAAATGGGTGCCTCATAGCATCTATCAAGATTTGGCAACCATGGTGTTTTGTGTTATATGTGAATTTGACTAGCACCTTATTAACAACAAGGTCAAAGGTTTCACTTTTCCTGACTGTCAAGTAAAGCACAGTTAGCAGTAGAAGCAGTAGTGCTTGCAGTACAACCACATTAACTGTACTAGCAGTGTTCCATATTTATTTATTTTATTAAAGTATCAAATTCAGTTGCAAACCTGACTTTAAAACTGAGCTTTATTCAAACCTAAAACAAAACTTGCTGGATACGCTCAGCAGGGTCTGGCAGTGTCTGTGGAGAAAATTAGAATCAACGTTTCAGGTCGAGTGACACTTCCTCAGAAATGATGGTAGCTCGAGGGAAAAAACAATGTTCTGAGGTAGGTCACTCAATCCGAAATGTTAACTCTGATTCTCTCCACAGATGCTGCCAGACTTGTTGAGCTTTCTCATCAATTTCTGTTTTCGTTTCTGATTTCAGAAATCCATAGATTTTTGGTTTTTACTTATTCTTTTTATTTCCATTTGTTTAATAGTGAATGAGTTTAAATGAATATAACCTTCTGTCTTTAAATTTGTTTGTTAATTTCAAATTGCGTTTCTTTCTAACATTGCAGATTTTAAACTAAATAGTAAATAAAAGCAATCAAATTTTAACTTTCTCTCAATGATGAATTACAACGGCATCAATTTCTACAATTATAAGAAGAGATTGCACAACATTCAATTTTTAAAAATCAATCAATAATACTTGCTAAATCAATGTGTATCTATATCTTCAATTCCAGAAAGGATAATGATATGTTGAGGGGCCTAGAATCCAATTTACAGGTATCAACATTGGTTACCTCTTTAATATGTCTGGGTGTGATAAGACCATAAAATATAGGAGCAGAATTAGACTATTTGGCCCATTGAGTCTGCTTTTGGTTTGATCATGGCTAACATGTTTCTCAACACCATTCTCCTGACTTCTCCCCATAACCCTGGATTCTCTTGCCAATCAAGAACCTACCTATCTCGGTCTTAAATACATTTAATTACTTGCTCTCCACAGCCCTCTCCAGCCATGAGTTCTACAGATCCACCACACAGTGGCTGAAGAAATTCCTTCTCATCTCAGCTCTAAAGGGTCGTTGCGTCAATGTGAGGTTGTGTCCTTGGGTCCGAGTTTCTCCTACTCGTGGAAACACCTTCTCCACATTCACCCTGTCCAGGCATCTCAGTATTCTGTAAGTTTCAAGCAGATCATCCCAGATCATTCCAAATTCCACTGAGTCCAGACCCAGGACCCTCAACCTCTCCTCATATGACAAGCCCTTCATCCCTGCGATCATTCTTGTAAACCTCTTCTGAAGCCCATCCAAGGTCAGCACACCCTTCCTTAGATATGGGGCCCAAAAAGCTCATAGACATTCTGCAAATTTATTTTCTTGTGATCTGCCACCAACCCAGTTTTCCAAGCCCATCTGCACAATCAAATACTCATAATTATTATCACATTGTCTTTCTTACATGCCTTTTCTATTTCCTAATTTGTTTTCTTCCCCACATCCTGATTACTATTAGGGGGCCTGGACTCGACAGCCATCACTTTTTAACTTTGTGGTTCCTCAACTCCACCCAGACAGATTCTATGCCTTCTGACACCATATCGGTGCGGCACGGTGGCACAGTGGTTAGCACTGCTGCCTCACAGCGCCAGAGACCCGGGTTCCATTCCTGCCTCAGGCGACCGACTGTCTGGAGTTTGCACATTCTCCCCGTGTCTGCGTGGGTTTCCTCCGGGTGCTCCGGTTTCCTCCCACAATCCAAAAATGTGCAGGTCAGGTGAATTGACCACGCTAAATTGCCCGTAGTGTTAGGTGCAGGGGTAAATGTAGGGGAATGGGTCTGGGTGGGTTACGCTTCGGCGGGTCGGTGTGGACATGTTGGGCCGAAGGGCCTGTTTCCACACTGTAAAGTAATCTAATCTAATCTAATCTAATCTAATCATTTCCTGCTAATGATTTAAATTTCATTTCTTACTAATAAGGCAACCCCACCCCCTCTGCCCAACTGCCTATCCTTTTAATAGGACATGTATCATTGGATATTTCTTTCCCATCCCTTGTAGCCCTCAGTCTCTCTGAAACTACAACATCGGACCTGCCAAATTCAATCTGCACTAAAAGCTCATTTACCTTGTTTCATATACTGTGTGCATTTAAGTACAACACCCTCAATCCTGCATTGACTGCCCCCCTCCTCATAATTGTCTCCCTATCTGCTGTGCCTGACGTCAAAACATAGAACAAAGAAAAGTTCAGCACAGAACAGGCCTTTCGGCCACGATGTTATGCCGAGGATCAATCCTAATCTAAAGTAAAATAACCTAACCTACGGACCCCTCAATTCACTGCTGTCCATGTGCATGTCCAGCAGTCGCTTAAATGTCCGAATGACTCTGCTTCCACTGCCACCGCTGGCAACGTATTCCATGCGTTCACAGCTCTCTGAGTAAAGAACCTACTTCTGACGTCTCCTCGAAATTTTCCTCCTAATATCTTAAAACTATGACCCCTCGTGCCAGCTAATTCTGCCCTGGAGAAAAGTCTCTGGCTATCAACTCTATCTATACCTCTCATTACCTTGTACACCTCAATCAGGTCACCTCTCTGCATCCTTCTCTCCAGAGAGAAAAGTCGGAGCTTAGTCAACCTCTCTTCATAACACAAGCCCTCCAGTCCAGGCAGCATCCTGGTAAACCTCATTTGCACTCTCTCCAAAGCCTCTACATCTTTCCAAGACAGGGGAACCTCGATTATCCAAACGAGATGGGCAGGCACTATTTCGTTCGGATAATTGATTATTCGCTTAATCGATTCAGTACCTTTCCTCAGGGGCTCAGAGTTTTCTATTAAGTCTGCTCCTCATTCAGGAGACTAGCAACAGCACAGTGCATGAGATCCTCCACCCGCCCACAACACTGCCCCCCAAAGCCCCGTCCAACATCATCCACCTCCAACACCGCCCCACAAACTCCATCTAAACCCGCACTTCCCGCCCACCCCCCAAACGTCATTCAACACCCCCACACCCGCCCCAAACCCCATCCAACATTGCCCGTCCCCAACACTGTCCCCTGGCTGTCCCCAAACCCCATCCACCCTCCCCCACCCTCATCCCCACCCCCTGCGTGACCCCCATCCGCCCCCAACCCCACTCCTTCCGTTGGGGCAGCGAACTGGACACCAACAACAAGACTGCTGCTGCTGCTGCTGTTACTGCCTTTTGGGCAGTGAGTCTCCAAATAGCACATACACACAGCTTTTTACTGTAACTTTTTAACAGGTTCCACCTTTGCCCTGTACAGGAAAATGTTAGAGAGATTATCTGGGGAAGGAGGGTTTAGGGTACACACCTGTGCAGAATTCCTGGGAAAGTGTGAGAAGTCAGAAAGTGAGTGGGAGGTCAGTAATTTAGAGACAGTGCCAGCGCTCCCATCAGTCCAGGACTGTTCTTGACAGCACTTTTAATCACTGTAAAGAACACAATCAGTGTTGGATGCATGTCTTTGATGTAATGTTTCTGTCAGGACCTGGAGATCTCCTTCGGATAATCCGACTTTCAGATAATTGGTATTCGGATAATCGAGGTTCCCTGTATTAGGGCGACCAGAACTGGACACAATGTTCCAAGATTAGAGTGGTGCTGGAAAAGCACAGCAGGAGCAGGAAAATCAACATTTCGGGCAAAAACCCTCCATCAGGGGCGGAGAGATAAATGGGATGGAGGTGGGGCTAGGGAGAAGGTAGCTGAGAGTGTAAAAAGTGGATGGAGGTGGGAGTGAAGGTGATGGGTCTGAGAGGAGAGTGGAGCGGATAGGTGGGAAGGACGATTGACAGGTGGGACAGGTCATGAGGATGGTGCTGAGCTGGAAGGTTGGTACTAGATAAGGTGGGGAGGAAAAATTAGGAAACTGGTGAAGTCCACATTGATACCATGGGATTGAAGGTTCCGAGGCGGAATTTGAGGCGTTCTTCCTCCAGGTGTCGGGTGGTGAAGGAGTGGCAATGCAGGAAGCTCAGGACCTCGGCAGAGTGGGAGGGGGAGTTGAAATGTTCGGCCACAAGGCGGTGGGATTGATTTGTGTGGGTGTCCCGGAGATGTTCTCTGAAGCGCTCTGCGAGAAGGCATCTGATCTCCTCAATGTAGAGGAGACCACATCAAGAGCAACGGATTCAATAAATAACATGTGTGGAAGTGAAGGTGAAACTTTGATGGATGTAGAAGGTTCCTTTGGGGCCTTGGGCAGAGGTGAGGGGAAAGTTGGGCGCAGGTTTTGCAATTCCTGCGGTGGCAGGGGAAGGTGCCCAGAGGGGAGGGTGGGTTGTTAGGGGGCATGGACCTGACCAAGTAGTCGTGGAGGGAATGGTCTTGATGGAAAGCAGATAGGGAAGGGGAGGGAAATATATCTCTGGTGGTAGAGTCCATTTGTAGGTGGCGAAAATGGTGTTCAACTGCACTCTCTCCCTATTCTTTGCCTCACTGTCACGTGGCACCGGCAACAACCCAGAGATGACGACTCTTTCTGTCCTAGCTTTTAGCTTCCAGCCTAACTCCTTGAGCTCTTGTATGACCTCCTTATGTGGAGGTTGGTGGAGTAAAAGGTGAGGACCAGGGGGGTTCTGGCCTTGTTGTGCTTGGAGGGGTGAGGTTCGAGGTTGGAGGTATGGGTTGTGGATGAGATGCGTTGGAGGGCATCTTCAACCAAGTGAGAGGGGAAATTGCAGTCTTTAAAGAAGGAGTCCATCTGGTGTGTTCTGTGGTGGAACTGGTCCTCCTGGGAGCAGATGTGGCAAAAGTGGAGGAATTGGGAACACAGGATAGCATTTTTGCAGGAGGTAGTGTAGAAGGAGGTGTAATCCAGGTAACTCTTGCAGACAGGTTTGTAGAAAATGTCAGTGTTGAGTCAGTCATCATTGATGGAAATGAAGAGGTCCAGGAAGGGGACAGACGTGTCAGAGATGGTCTAGGTAAATTTAAGATTAGAATGGAATGTATTGGTGAGCATGAGATGGCACCGATGCAGTTATCAATGTAATGGACAAAAAGGTAGGGAGAGGTGCCGGTGTAACACCGAAATACGAACTGTTCTATGTAGCCGATGAAGAGACAGGCATAGCTGGGGGCCATGCGGGTTCCCATGCTACCCCCTTTGTCTGGAGGAAGTGGGAGGATTGGAAGGCGAAATTGTTGTGGGTAGGGACAAGTTCAGCTAAATGAAAAAGAGTGTCAGTGGAAGGGTAGTATTGGGCATCAGGAGAGGAAGAAACGAAGGGCTTGGAGGCCCTGGTCATGGCTGATGAAGGTGTAGAGGGACCCGAAATCCATGATGAAGGTGAGGCTTGTGGGCCGGGGAAATGGAAGTCTTGGAGGAGATGGAGAACATGGGTGGTGGATCAGAGGGGAATATGACAGTATCAAGGTAGATTGAGATGAATTCAGTGGGGCAGGAGCAGGCTGAGACATGGGTCGGCCAGGGTAGTCTGGAGAACATGGGTGGTGGATCAGAGGGGAATAGGACAGTATCAAGGTAGATGGAGATGAATTCAATGGGGCAGGAGCAGGCTGAGACATGGGTCGGCCAGGGTAGTCAGGCTTGTCGATTTTGGGTACAAGGTAGAACCGGGCAGTGCAGGGTTCCCAAACTATGAGGTTAGAAACTGTGGATAGGAGATCCCCTAAGGTGATGAGGTTGTGTACGGTCTGGGAGATAATGGTTTGATGATGGGGGGGTGAGGTCATGGTTGAGGGGGCAGTAAGAGGAGGTATCTTCAAGTTGGTGCCCAGCTTCAGAGGTGTAGAGATCAGTGCATCAAACTACCACTGCACCTCATCTTGTCTGCTGGTTTAATGGTGAGGTTGGGTTGGAGCAGAAAGAATGGAGGGCTGCACATTGTGAGGGTGAGAGCTTGGAGTGGGGAAGGGGGTAGACAGGTTGAGGCGGTTAATGTCTCGGTGGCAGTTAGAGATAAAGAGGTCGAGAAAGTGTAATAGACCAGCACAGGTGTCCAGGTGGATGGAGTGTGTTGGAGATGGGCGAAGGGGTCCTTGGAAAGTGGGCAGGTGTCTTAATTGAAAAAGGAAGCTCGGAGGCAGAGGTGGAGGAAGAAGTGTTCGATGTCACAAATTGAATTCGTTGGTGCATGGACGGAGAGGGATGAAGGTAAGGCCTAGGCTAAGGACTGATCATTTGTCCTCAGTGAGGGTGAGGTCTGGGGGGGATAGTGAAGACTGGGCAGGACTGGAAGCTAGGATCTGGTATAGGGCTGGAGCTGGAAGTGGGGGTGAAGACTGTAACTGGAGTGGGCGTGGTAGTCAGTGGAACAGGGGTGACATCATTTGCAGAAGTGATGCTCACTGTGGGGTTCCAAGTGTGGTCTCAGTAGGGTTTTGTAGAGCTGCAGCAAAACCTCGCGGCTCTTAAACTCGATCCCCCTGTTAATTAAAGCCAAAACACCATATGCCTTCTGAACAACCCTATCCACTTGGGTGGCAACTTTAATGGATCTATGCACTTGAACACTAAGATTCCTCTGTTTCTCCACACTGCCAAGAATCCTGTCTTTAATCCTATGTTCAACAATTGAGTTCAACCTTCCAAAATGCAAAACATCACATTTATCCAGTTTGATCATATTGTTTCGCAGCCCAGCTCTGCATCCTGTCGATGTTACACTGTAACCTGCAACAGCCCTCGATACTATCAATGGCACTTCCAACATTTGTGTCATCAGCAAATTAACTAACCCACCCTTCAACCTCCTCATTCAAGTCATTTATAAATTCTACAAAAAGCGGAGGCCCAAGGACAGAGTCCTGCAGGGCACCACTCACCACTGACTGACAGGCAGAATACTCTCCTTCTACAATCACTCTCTACCTTCCATCAGCCAACCAATTCTGAATCCAGACAGCCAAATCTCCCTGTATCCTATACTTCCTGACTTTATGAATGAGCGTACCATGGGAAACCTTATCAAATGTCTTGCTGAAGTCCATATATGCCACATCCACTGCCCGACTGTGATTGATCTGTCTCATCACCTCCTCAAAGAACTCAATAAGATTTGTGAGGCATGACCTGCCCCTCACAAAGCTATGTTGACTGCTTTTAATCATGCAATGCTTTTTCAAATAGTCATAAATCCTATCCCTCAGAATCTTTCCAAAATCTTGCTGACCACAGATGTAAGACTGACTGGTCTGTAATTGCCAGGGATTTCCCTATTCCCCTTCTTGAAAAGAGGAACAACATTCACTTCCTTCCAATTCTCTGGTACGACTCCCATAGAGAGTGAGGAAGCAAAGATCTTCGCCAGCGGCTTAGCAACTCCTTTCTCGCTTCCTGGAGCAACCTGGGATAAATCTAGTCTGGCCTGGGGACTTATCAATCTTCCTGATCCTTTCCATACAGTCTGTCCTATGACTTGTTCTGGAAATTTTAATAATGTTGCTGAAGCTCCCCCTCTACTTTAACTTTTTCCATAATTTCCCATGCAAATGAAAACCCACCCACCCGCTCCCTTCATACCCCCACTATTTACTTAAAGCTCTATCCACAGCCCTAGTTACACAATTTGCCAGGACTCTGTTCCCAGCATGATTCAGCAATTGCTGTGCTCTTCCAGCACCACTGATCCAGAATCTGGTTTCCAGCATCTGCAGTCATTGTTTTTACCTCCCAGCATGATTCAGCTCACCCCAGCTCCTGTATTAGTACCAAGGTCTCATGAATTCAAACCTATTTCTCCTACACCAATCTTTGAGCCACTCATTTACCTCTTTAATCTTGCTGACCCTGTACGTATTTGCTCATAGCTCAGGTAGTAATCCAGAAATTATTACCTTATTGGCTTTTTAATTTAGCCCCTAACTTCTCATATTATCTCTAAAACCTCTTTCCTCCTATATCATTAGTACCTGCATCGACTATGATAGCTTGATCTTTCCCCTCCCACTCCAAGTTCCTCTGCAGCCCAGATGAGATATCCTGAATGCAGACACCAGGCAGGCAATACAGCTTTTGAGACTCTTGATCCTGGCTACAAAGAACAGTCCTTCAAGGCAGGCATCCTTGCAAGAGTCTCTGCCTTTATTCCTGATGAAGGGCTTTTGCCTGAAACGTCAATTTTGCCTGTCCTCGGATGCTGCCTGAATTGCTGTGCTCTTCCAACACCACTGATCCAGTACAAAGAACAGTGTCTATTCTTCTGAATACGCTATCCCTAATTACAATTACATTTCTCATTTCTCTCCCCTGTAGCACAGTTCTGTGGTCAATTTGCTCGTCCTCCCTACAGCCCACACTCTCATTCACATCGGAAGCAAGAATCTCAAACCTGTTCAAGATAGTTCAGCACTATCTCCTGGATCCCTCTACCTGCCTCACACCCTCCTGTTGCAAACCACTGACTGAAATCAAGGTAGTTAATTTAAAGTGTGTGACTGTCTCCCGAAACGCAGCATCCAGGTAACTCCCTCTCTCCCTGATGTATCACAACATTCTAAACACAAATTCCAGCTCATCAACTCTAAGCTGCAGTCCCACAAGCAATTAACACTTACTATAGATATGTACACATGAACCACAATGGGATCCACCAGCTCCCACATCATGCTGTTACAACACATCGTCTGGCCTGATATCTCTGTTTAATTACTTTCTGCTTAATTTGTTTTTTAAAACTTTTGTACTGGTCTTTCAGATTGTAGCCTGTAAATATTTCTCCTATTTACCTCTAATCTGAAAGTAACCGATAATAGATAGTCAATTTAGTAGCTATCTCTGGATCAGTGGTGCTGGAAGAGCATAGCAATTCAGGCAGCATTTTAGTAGCTATCCCCAGCCAATGAACGTACTTGTGGTTCACCTGTGATGTCACTCCTGTGATGGGACCCTGATACCAGGCTACAATTTATCCAGCTCAAAAAAACCTCACAGATTATGAGCCAGAAAAACAAAGAAAATGTATCAAATTCCCACATTGTTTCCAAATTGTCCAAACTATACGTTCACTCTGGATATGATCTCTCCTTACTGATCGTGTGCTGGATTCTGGATTAGGTAAAAACAATGACTGCAGATGCTGGAAACCAGATTCTGGATTAGTGGTGCTGGAAGAGCACAGCAGTTCAGGCAGCATCCAACGAGCAGTAAAATCAACGTTTCGGGCAAAAGCCCTTCACCTGGAATACAGGCAGAGAGCCTGAAGCGTGGAGAGATAAGTGAGAGGAGGGTGGGGATGGGGAGAAAGTAGCATAGAGTACAATAGGTGAGTAGGGGAGGGGATGAAGGTGATAGGTCAGGGGAGGAGGGTGGAGTGGATAGGTGGAAAAGAAG
>NC_057716.1:77321499-77326158 GCF_004010195.1 Chiloscyllium plagiosum | reverse complement strand
AGATCAACTGTTCTACGTAGCCAACAAAGAGACAGGCATAGCTGGGGCCCATACAGGTGCCCATGGCTACGCCTTTGGTCTGGAGGAAGTGGGAGGATTCGAAGGAGAAATTGTTAAGGGTGAGGACCAGTTCGGCCAAATAAATAAGAGTGTCGGTAGAAGGGTACTGCTGGGGACGCCGGGAGAGGAAGAAATGGAGGGCTTGGAGGCCCTGGTCATGGTGGATGGAGGTGTAGAGGAATTGGATATCCATGGTGAAGATGAGGCATTGGGGGCCAGGGAAATGGAAGTCTTGGAGGAGGTGGAGGGCGTGGGTGGTGTCTCGAACGTATGTGGAGAGGATCGTGTGCTGACAACCTGCCTTTATTTCACTCGAGCTGAGCTGAGTTGACTAATGCTGCTTAAGCTTCAATAGTAATTAACTCCTATTTAGGAGCAAATTACTGCAGATGCTGGAATCTGTATTGATCTCCAGCAAGTTTTGTTTTCAACACCTATTTAGGCTTCAAGCGATTGATCGATAACTCCTTCAGTCAGCTAAATCAGCTACCTTGTTCACCTCTGAACAATCAAAAACAAGCAAAAACCTGCGAATGTTGGAAATCTAAAACAGATATTGTTGGAGAACTTGGGTATCATAGGAGAAAGTGAGGACTGCAGATGCTGGAGATCAGAGTCAAAATTTGTGGTGCTGGAAAAATGCAGCTGGTCAGGCAGCATCCGAGGAGCAGGAGAGTCAGCATTTCGAGCATAAGCTCTTCATCAAGAATGTGACACCGACCATAAACTCTTCATCAGGAATCTGTCATGTTCCTGATGAAGATCTTATGCTTGATAAGTCAACTCTCCTGGTCCTTGGATGCCTGACTGGCTGTGCTTTTCCAGAACCACACTTTTTGAATTTGGATGTCATAGCCCACCAGTACACACATGAATGTTCACTCCCACTAATACATTCCATTAGAGTTGAAACTGTTCTGAAGCAGGGTCACTGGACCTGAAACATTAATTGTGATTTTCTCCACAGATACTGCCAGAACTGCTGAGTGTGTTCAGCAATTTTTGTTTTTTTGTTTATAATTTCCATCATCTACAGTGCTTTCAGATTTTTGTCTCGAGTTGAAAACTAACTTTTCAGCCCTTGTCCTGGTGTATCATTCAAATGGAAAGTACAAATATGTCTGTAGTTTGGGACGAATTCGACAGTGGGTGGTATGTTGTTGAGCAAGAGGTCATCAGCTCCTTTGTTATCTTTGTAACCACAAGAGGATACAGTCCAGTCTGTTTTGACTCTTTCCCTCGCTATAGGTGTAACATTCTGTCCGTCACTCTCGCTCTCTCCAAACAGACATTTTAGTTGCCTACAGATCCAATTTTGGTTGTATCAGCCCACTTTAAAAAAAACACATTCGGAGCTACAAGTTAAAAATATACATTAAACATTGGGATTCTGACCCGTGATAACAACAATATAGGCCCTGAATGATGATTGATCTCTGAATGAAATGATCAACATAATATTTCTTTAATTTGAAAATGTAATTTTAAATGATTTAGTTATTGAGAACAGCTAATTTTCAGCCAGTTAGTTACAAATCTGCACAGTTTGAGGGCAAAGTCCAATGTGATCTGCTGGCAGGGCCTGACATGGACAGGAAATGAAGCCCAATTGAAGGACGATTATGTTGAATTTTTTATTCCTTTATTTTTCAAATTTATTCGTAAGATTCTGTACCTCGGTACCTTTGTACCTAAGATGGTGCCATAAGTGGTGACTTAATAACCTTTTCACTGCACTCATGTGAAAACATATGACAATAAACCAATTCTAATTCTAAAAAAAAATTACATTGATTTCTAGTCTGATATGTTGCTAGATAAAGCATGGTTTTTGCCACTTCATAAGGTTAGCATTCTGTGTAATTGACATTTCACATCTCATTGAAAAAAAGGCAAGAAAATAAAAGTTAAATAAATGTTCAAATCTTAAAATGCTCATCTGCAGACTAGACAATGCTTGAAATAAGAGTCCTGATTAGAGTGGTGCTGGAAAAGCACAGCAGCTCAGGCAGCATCCGAGGAGCAGGAAAATCAAAGAACTTCTTCAAGGCAGAAGTTTCAGGAATAATCAATCATATAATCACCATGTTAATATTTCACTTAATTGAAAACAAACTTACAATTTCTACAAACATCTTCTGTTGACTATCTGATTGAAAAGCATCTGAAGGAATAAAGCAGCCAATCTGCTATCCATTTCATCCTCTTTGCATTCCATATCTGGTCATCTGTCCTCAAGCTTACTGTTCACCTTCCTGTCAGTTATTATACTTTCCATTCACGTTATTTACTCCTCACTTAGTTATCTCTCTTTCTTCCTACATTCATTAATATTCCCCTTGAATATTTGCCTTTCTCACAGTTTACATTAATTCTAATCTGTGAAATATCTCCTTTTCATTGTCCACACTCAATCTCTGGTTATTTGTCCTGCTCACAATATATATTCATTTGACTAATAGCCTGAGTATTTTGTTCAGCTCCAAATTAATTATTTATTCTTCTCAGTCTTGATTTTCTCTTTTTTTTGCCTTTCTTCTCCCCACTTAATTATTTGTCCACATTAATATCATGGCATCTTCACTGTTATGACCACCAGACATTTTCAATGTTATCTGCATTTTATTTCTGTTCATTTCCCTTTTGGTTTCCTGTCCTCATTGTTTATATTTGTTTGTAGCTTCTGAAGATTTGGTTGTTATCTCATTTGATTATATTTCTAATTTCGCTCTGTTAAAGCCCTTTCCTTTTAAGGTTTTTGTCAATCACTTCCTCCCTCCAAGGAGGAAAACAACAAAAAAAACTGAACAAGGCAATTGGAAAATAAATCACAGCAAGGTATTACAGTGCATCTTTTGGAATGAACAATCAAATTACAAATAGATTTGGGTTACACATAATAGACAAAGAAGAATTGAAAGTGCATTAGTAAAGGATTTTTGCTGTGCTCCGAAATAAGTTATTGAGCTTGGGGTTGGAATCCTAAAGAAGGCAAATTGCTTTGTATTTTGACCTTCAGTAGACATTTGATAAGTTACCTCATAATTTAGGTTAAATATCAGCTGTTCTAGCAGGCAACTGTCACAACTTCTCACAACAGCTCATTTTTGCTAGAAACCTTGCCCCTGCCTTGAGAACCACTAGGCTTGACTATTGCAATGTTCTCCTCACTGGCCTTCCATTGATAATTCTCTATGAATGTGAGCTCACTCAAAGCTTTGTTATCCATGTTCACTTATCATTCCTCTGTTTGTTGTTTAAAATTAGCTCTTGGTTCATCAACTTAAAATTTATATTTCTCAGTTTAAAATTCTCATCAACATGTTCAGATCCCTTCATGGACTCTGCCTTTTGTGTTTCTGAAATATTTTTCACCCTCTGAGAACTTTCCAGTACTCCAACCCTGATCTCCTGTGGATTTACCAATTTTCTTTTCCATCTTTGACTGTAATGTATTTAAACATTCAGGCAGTAAGCTCTAAAATTCTCTCTTCAATCCCTTCTGCTTCTCATTTAGGATTTACAAATATTGTCAAAATTGGCAAAATTAATTTCTTTTTGTTTTCAATAATACTGTGTAAGCCTGTAATCTGTGAATATTGTGACATTCAGGGAATCACATCATGTAAATGTTTGCTATATTTCACTGTTACATCAGTGGCTACATTCAAACCTGCCCAGGAACAAAAGCATAGCAGGTATGAGATTTCCATTAGATTATTCCAAAACAGTTCGAAGCTCACTGAAAAACAGTTCAAGGGTTACAGAAAGTTAGTGGCATGGTGAGGGAAAGAGAGACAGAAGCAGGGCCCATGCAGAAAAATGCTGCTGTTAAGCTGTACTGCAGAGAAGCCCACTGAATCTTTGCAATTGGGTTCGGGAAGAAGTGGATAGTGATATTTGGATAGCTCTGTGCAGTTTGGAATTTGACACAGTAGGCACAACTAAATATTTGAGTTGGGACACAGAAATATCATTGAAACCGTAAGGTGCTCAGAAAAGACAATTAATTCCAACTGAAAGTAAAAGTTGAAAAGCCTAGAAGCAGTTTTTGCTGATGCAGTTAACCAGAATTATAGTTCAGGAAAACAACCCAGGAGCAGTACTGACTCAGTGAAGCCAGCTGTCTGTGAAAATCAATGGTTGTTCCTTTTAGTAAGTGCTGAAGTACACTCCAGAATCTTATGGGGATTGAAGGGGAACTGTGAATAGACATTGAAGTACCCATCTCAGTATGGCTTCAGAGGGAATTCCAAAGGGAGATCTTAAAAAGAGAAGAATTGGATTCCCTTCTAAGCTTTTAATTAGATTTGGTGACCTACCATGTCATTCACATCAGGGGAGGGGTGTGGCTGAGAAATCCATGGGATCTTCAGAAAGGCATTTGATAAGATTCCCCATGGTAGGCTCATTCAGAAGGTCAGGAGGAATGGGATTCAGGGGAACCTAGCTGTCTGGATACAGAATTGGCTGGCCAACAGAAGACAGCGAGTGGTAGTAGAAGGAAAATATTCTGCCTGGAAGTCTGTGATGAGTGGTGTTCCACAGGGCTCTGTCCTTGGGCCTCTATTGTTTGTAATTTTTATTAATGACTTGGAT
>NC_057716.1:77286165-77321183 GCF_004010195.1 Chiloscyllium plagiosum | reverse complement strand
AAAAGGAGGAGAAGAGGGGACCTAATTGAGGTATAAAAGGTAATGAGAGGCATAGATAGTCGATAGCCAGCGACTATTTCCCAGGGTAGAAATGACTAACATGAGGGGTCATAGTTTTAAGCTGTATAGAGGGTATGTCAGAAGCGGGTTCTTTACACAGAGAGTTGTGAGAGCATGGAATGCGTTGCCAGCAGCAGTTGTGGAGGCAGGGTCATTGGGGACATTTAAGAGACTCCTGGACATGCATATGGTCACAGAAATTTGAGGGTGCGTACATGAGGATCAGTGGTCGGCACAACATTGTGGGCTGAAGGGTCTGTTCTGTGCTGTACTGTTCTATGTTCTATGTTCTATCTATCTTGGCTGAATTTACTGTTTGAGCTCCATGGGGTCATGAACCATTGTTTGTTTGTTACTCTTACCCTAGGTTAATTCTGAATGGTAGATCTGTATTATAGATTGCATTACTATTCTAATTTCATTGATGTTTGTTCAAAACAAAAGAATCTTGTGGTTTTAGTTTCTTAGTACCTGGAATCTCACAGTTTGTCTAAAGGAAACATTACTGGCCTCCGGTCAGATGGTAACATAAATGTGGTGATCTGGTTGGGGATCATAACAATATCTGGGAGTCTTAGACAGCTGGGGGCCAGATCCCATATGTGTGCAAACTGATGAATATTTATTAACTTATTTGCACTATGTAAAGAGACATGGATCAGCCGGATTTCACCAGAATCCATTTCACTTGAGTCTCTGTTCCATGTGATATGACATCTCTGATGATAACACCTAGTCAATGGCATAAAACTATTAAGCCAATATTTGACATGAGACTCTCCTCCAAATTTACTCTCTAAGCAATCATTTCATCACATTTGCTCATATCTCCTACTTCGGTTTATATTAACTTTTGTTTGTTCATCCTGCCAGACATCGTGGGACTTTTTCCAACATTAAAGGTGCCATATAAACTTTTGTTGGTAGATTTAGCTAAGCTTGTATTAAGTAATGTTGGCAGTTTCTTGCAATATGAAAGTGTACAGTTGACTTTATTTAATGGTATAACTACCTGGATCATATCTATAGGAATGAGATTGCAAATCGTTTCTTGAATTTAAGTCCAACAGTAAATGTCCATACCAGAACATTTTATCTATTGAGAGCACTTAAACAATGTTTTCATTTGTTTCAGCATATGGAAATTTACTTAACATTATAGACTCAGGTTTTTACAGCAAAGAATGAGGCCATTCAGCCCACCATATTGATTTTGCCCAAAGAAGGTATGACTGTATAATCCCATTTTCCAGCCCTGGACCTATAGTTCTGGAGACAATGACAATGCAAGTCAATATCTAAATAGTACTTGAATGTTACAAGAGACTCTGTCTCAACAAACCTTTAAAGGCGTTATGTTTCAGATTCCCACCACCCTCTAGGTGAAAAGATTTCTGTTTAGCTCCCTCTGAGCCTTCTGCCTATTACCTTAAAATGTACTTTCCCTGGTTATTGACCCTTCTACTAATGGAAGAAGTGCCTTCCCATCTATCTATATGTCACTGTCAATGTCTTTCATAATCAAGTGTAATCTACCTCTATTAGGTCCTCTCTCAATCTCTTCTGCTCCAAAGAAAACAATCCCAGCCTATTTAATCTTTCTCGATATTAAAGACCCTGCAGCCCAGGCAGTATTCTTTATGATATGATAAGCAGGAAATGCTGTAGAATCTTAGCAGGTCTGGCAGCCTTTTTATATAGAAACAGAGAAAATGAATGCAGGAGTGGGCCATTCAGCCCTTCAATTCTGCTGCCATTCACTATGATCATGATTCTTACCTTTCTCTGAAATCTGACTACATACTTGATCCTCTGTCAAAGTGGAGGTGGTGACCTCATGGTAGTGTCACTGGACGGTTAGTCCAGAGACACAAGTAATGCTCTGGGGACCTGATTTCAAATGCTGCCATAGCAGATGGTGGCATTTGAGTTCAATTTAAAATAAAATCTGAAATTAAGAGTCAAATGGTGATCATGAATACATTATTGATTGTGAAGAGAAAAGCCATCTAGTTCACTATTGTCCTTTAGGGAAAGAAACTACCATCCTCATCTAGTCTGACCTACATGTGACTCCAGACCCACAGTAATATGGTTGAATCTTATGCTGGCTCAGCCAATGCTGCCGTCATCCTGTGAATGAATGAAAAAAACAAATCCCTGACTGTGAAGTACACGTCCAGCGGAGCATTTACCACTTTCGTGCTTTTTACTTCCACCCATATGACCTTGTTTTATCATCCTTCCAAGGCATCATCCCTCCTCATTGCTTAATTGATTCCTTGATCAATATTGCATCTGCACCATCCCTCCATCTTGGTCTGATTATCCTGTTGCAAGAAATTTTGAACTGCCAAACCTCTCCACCTTTCAGCCAAGTCTTGGTCACAGCTTGGTCAATACCATACTACCAAATGCCCATCTGTATCCTCAGCAGAGGAATGAGCTAAAATTTCAAGAACAGGAAATCTCATATTACAAGCTCTGCATCACAAGTTGCAAGGAATTTCTCTTCTTTTCCAAACAGAATCATTGCTATAATTAATAAACTATCTGCAATTTAATCACTTCCCACTTTGTTTGCCCCATCAGTCTTTAACAATGAGACCTAGCAGTAAATTAACTGTGAAATGTCCTCGAAGTAAGTTAAAAATAATTGATATGTGTCAGTAAAGACTACTCATTTTGAATCAGTTTGGCGAATAAGCCTCTAGTGGCTTGTTTGAGCACTTCAATTCCATTATGAGAAAATCATCCCCATTATATCTGCTATTTTATCATATCTACGATCATGTTCTCCAAGTGATTCTTTTTTTCTCATTTGGTCCACTTTTTTAAACTAGCAATTATAATGAACATGAGCATATCTTACTTTTTTCCATCTGAAGAATTAATAATTTCCATATAATCGTTATAAAACTGAGTGGCACTGAAGGAATTTGATGTTGCATAATTTGATATTCAATGTTGACCTTTTTACGTATATGGATCAATTAATCAAAACTTTCTTCAAAGCCATATGAGCAATTATCTTCAAATTACCCATTAGAGACTACATTTGAAATGGGTACACACCCAGTGCATGTGGAAATTATTATGTGATTGAAATAATGAGGAAATTAGGTAAAAAGTACTCCAATGTATGCTAAAACACAGCAGTGGCAAGAACTGACCTCTCAAAGAATCATATCATTTCTCTTTCAAAATGTATTAAAATATCAGTAATGCTTATAACCCGAATATGTCTGCTTTAAATTTATCAGTCTTGCAGAACTCGTTCTCCATTTGCTGTTGGTTAAAGGATCCATTGAATTATGACGTCAGAGTGAAAAGATATTTGATTATTATGCCAGAATGTTACTGATCTTCTGTTAGTTTAGAAATATAGAAACATATGACAAGAGTAAGCCATTCAGCCCCTGAAGTGTGTCCTGCCGTGCAATACAATCACGGCTGATGGAATACTTCAATGACCTTTATCCACCCCGTCTCCATAACCTTGTATCCTGCTGGTAATCAGAAATTAATCAATTCTACCTTAAACATACCCAAATTATGTGTGGAACGGAGTGAAGATAGCAGGAGGACTTGCCATAATCCTTCAATATTCCTTAGATATATTGAAGTTGCCAAAGAATTGAAGAATAACAAATGTGACATCCTTGTTCATCCTTATTCAAGGAAAGCTTTGAAGATATTTTTAGTAATTGCTAGTTGGTAAGCAAACAGGTGGATAAGGTTTAAGAAATGATAATGGGGATTGAAATAGTTAAAGAAGAGCAGTAAAGATTTACAACATGCTGATTATGAAGGAGGAATTGAATTGAGATTTTTGAATGACCTAACAGAGCACGTTGATAATGAGAATGTGGCAGTTCTTGTCTATATGGATTTAAAGAAAGCATTTGACAGGTACCACATAAACATTAGGTCGCAAAATTTAGTTTTATTTCTAAGAGGATGAGTGTCTGCCTGAACGTTAGCAATGGCTTAAGGAAAGGAAACAGCCATAATATGGCTATAGAATGGTGTAGTAACGGTTTGCTAACCTGATTCCTGAAATGGAAAGAGTGACATATGAAGAGAAAGTGGGTCAGTTTGGACCATATTCACTGGAATTTGAAGAATGAGGGGGAATCTTGTACAGATTTATAAATTCTAATGAAATAGAGAGGGTAACTGTGGGAAGGATGTTCCCAATGACCAGAGAGTCCAGAACCGGGGTCACAGTCTAAGAATACAGAGTAGGTCTGAGATGCAGAGAAATATCTCCACCCTGAGAGTGGTGCTCCTGCGAAATTCTCTGTCCAGGAAACAGTTTGGCCAAGACAATGTTTGTTTTCAAGAAGGAATTAGGTTTACCTCTTAGGACTAAAAGGTTCATAGGGTATGGGCACAAAACAGGAACAAGGTACTAAATGGGATGATCAGACATGAACGTATTGAATGGCAGAGCAGACTCAAAGGCTGCTCCTATTTTCTATATTTCTACATTTTTTAACAGATGAATGTTTTTCAGGCTAGAGGATGGTGGATGGTGATCTTTCCCAACGGTCAATGCTAGGGCTGTTTTTATGTATAAATTACAGGAATACAGAGTAAACTTTCCCAACGATACCAGAGTAGCAAAATACATTCATGTGCGTAAATCTTTGAAGGCACAAATTTAGAGAGTAGTTGGCAAGACTTGTGGGATCTTGAGCTTCACGGATAGAAGTTTCAAAAGCGAGAGAGTGCAAAAAAGATTTACCTCACTGCTTTCAAAAGAATGCAGCTTCAGGATTAGGTTGAAACTGGTAGAGACTGGATTGTTTTCCTTGAAGCAAAGGACTGGGAGGGAGATTTGATATGCAAGTGCACTGTAATGACAGACATTTTAAAAAGATTAAAGTGGTTCTGGAAAAGCACAGCAGATCAGACAACATCCAAGGAACTGGAAAATCGACATTTCATGAGGATGAAGGGCTTTTGCCCGAAACGTAGATTTTCCTGCTCCTCAGATGCTGCTTGACCTACTGTCCTTTTCCAGTACCACTCTAATCTTGACTCTAATCTCCAGCATTTGCGGTACTCACTTCTGCCTAGGTATTTTAAAAAGGTGAACGAGGAAAAACTGTTCATTAACTGATGGCAGAAAGACTACATGTCACATGTCTAATATTTTGGGTTATAAACATTTGGAATTGCCTGGATTGCTCTACTAAGAACTGATGTGGACCTATTGGGCTGAATAGCCTCCTTCTGTGCCATAATAACTCTGATTCATATCTGGGTTCACATAAGTGAGAGAAGTGAGAGAAGGTGAGGTGCATTAGTCAGGAGTAAATTGTAGGGTAGGGGAATGGGTCTGGGTGGGTTACTCTTAGGAGGGTCGGTGTGGACTTGATGGGCCAAAGGGCCTGTTCCATACCGTAGGGAATCTAAAAAAAAAGTAATCACAGTTGCAGTGGTTATCTTTTAAGTAAAACACATGAATATAACAATATGATTTTGCTTTAGAGTCATAGATAGAGTCATAGAGATGTACAGCATGGAAACAGACCCTTCGGTCCAACCCATCCATGCCGACCAGATATCCCAACCCAATCTAATCCCACCTGCCAGCACCCAGCCCATATCCCTCCAAACCTTTCCTATTCATATACCTATCCGAATGCCTCTTATATGTTGCAACTGTACCAGCCTCCACCACATC
The DNA here is from genome assembly GCF_004010195.1 of Chiloscyllium plagiosum. NCBI lineage: Eukaryota > Metazoa > Chordata > Chondrichthyes > Orectolobiformes > Hemiscylliidae > Chiloscyllium > Chiloscyllium plagiosum. The sequence continues at coordinate 77,315,428 of NC_057716.1, read as the reverse complement.
CTCTGGTAGCTCATTCCATACATGTACCACCCTCTGCATGAAAAAGTTGCCCCTTAGGTCTCTTTTATATCTTTCCCCTCTCATCCTAAACCTATGCCCTCTAGTTCTGGACTCCCCGACCCCAGGGAAAAGACTTTGTCTATTTATCCTATCCATGCCTCTCATAATTTTGTAAGCCTCTATAAGGTCACCCCTCAGCCTCCAATGCTCCAGGGAAAACAGCCCCAGCCTGTTCAGCGTCTCCCTGTAGCTCAGATCCTCCAACAAAATGCCTTTTAAACCCATTTGGCAGCCAATGAGCAGTTAACATGACTCCTGAGCCTTTAAAAGGCAGGAGTCCATCTTTAAGAGCTGCTGGCCAATCAGTGCTGGCAGGTCTTCCGTCTCAGCAGACCCATAAGAAATGGTCTTATGGGACTGCATCCAGTCCGGAGGATGCAGTGATGGAAACCACCAAGGCAGAAACTGAGTGGGGCATGAGGTAGCTGAGGCCAGACAAGACCCTGGTGAATGAGCATTTAGGGCATGGTAAGGGGAAGAAGATACAAGATGGTGAACAAAAGTTTGATGTACATTCCCTTTGGCTGTTACATTTCTGAATTGTCTCATTACAGTATCAGAAAAGCTCAAAATCCAATTCTGTGGGTTTATGACATGTTTATTGAAGTTATTAAAAGATTGGCTTGAAAGCTCAGACCTGTGATTTTAATGATGTTTAAAATAGATCACAAACAGCTAATTAAAATAAGAAACAAGTGTCAAATGTTGTCTTAGCTGGCACTGAACCTGCTGCATCTTTCCCTTTGACAGCAGATGGCTGAAGGTGTTTATATTTAGGTCAATACTTTCACCAGAAACTTTCTCAAGAGTTTTCCTTACTGCTTGCCATAACCTTAGCAGAACATTGACGATGTCTTACTTAGGCATCAATCTATTATTTTTGCACACTCCCACCCCACAGCAAATCTCTCAACATTTACTATTGCTACATTGTTGTTGGCAAGAGCAAAATCTGGGTGACTACATATATTTGATCAGTGACTTTACTAACTTTAGTTTACATTAACTGATGGCTGGCCTCTAGCTCCAAGTAGAACCATTTTCTTTCTCTGTATCACCTGCACAAAAGGAAACATTCTTAGCCATATACATACTTTTACTGTTTCTAATTTTTAGGATTAATACAATTTCCTAATTTCATATCATCTTTATTGTGTTTCATCAAGTCTAAACACCCCCAATATCTAAACATTATTCAGTGAAATACATTATATAACCACCAGTTATTCTTTCATTCTTGTTTCTATGATAGAAAAGAAAATATTGTTTATGTATCTAAGCACTCCCACCCATCCCTATCACCTTAACAATGTATTGTGGTGTGATCAGATTGTCATCAGAGTGATCGGTAGTGGAGCGACCAAGGAGGGGTCGATTTGGACCCTTCTACAGGGCCATTGCCCTGAGCTTGATGTATATGCTCAAACTGTCAGGAAATGTGTAAATGCCAGATTCATCAACAGCACCCAAAAAGTAGTGCAGAACATCGCCAGATCACAATGTAATGTCATCCATGCTCTTAAAAGCAATCGCAACTTTGTCATCAAACTAGCAGATAAAGGAGGAGCCACCATCATTCAGAATAGAATGGACTACTACAAGGAAGTGTATGGACAACTGAACAACCAGGAAGACTGCAGGCAACTACCGGCCAATCCGACCAAAAAACACACTCGTGAACTAAACACATTGATCAAGACTTTTGATCCAATTCTTCAGCATTCCCTATGCAATCTCATCCTACATACTTCTCACATAGGGGATTTTATTGCCTTCCAAAGGTATACAAAGACAACACACTTGGACATTCACCATATCAGGCATTGGGACCCTGCTTTGGAACCTCTCTGGCTATGTCGAGGGCATTTTGAAACTCATTGTAAGGGAGACCCCCAGCTTCTGTCATAACACTACAGATTTCTTGCAGAAACTCAGCACCCATGGACAAGTCGAACTGAGAACATTCCTCATCACAATGGACCTTTCCACACTCTACACCAACATCCCCCACGATGACCACATTGCTGCAACAGCCTCAACGCTCAATACCAACAACTGCCATCTCCAAGTATCATCCTACAACTCATTGGCTTCATCCTTGACCACAATATTTTCACCAAATTTGTATTCCAATATGCTAATATTTTCATGCACAAGTTCAAACAAGATTTCTTTGCTGCACAGGACCTCTGACCAGTGCTATATACTAAATATATCTACATCATTTTCTTCCTCTGGATCCATGGCGAGGAGTCACTGAAACAACTGCACAGTGTCATCAACACGTTTCATCCCACCGTCAGACTTCCCATGGACAACTCTTTAGTATCTGTCTCATTCTTGGATACACACATCTCCATCAAGTACGGGCACCTCAGTACCTCACTGTACTGCAAACGCATGGATAACCTGATGATGCTGCACTTCTCTAGCTTCCACCCTAAACATATTAAAACAGCCATCCCCTATGGACAAGTCCAAAGCATACACGGGATCTGTTCAGCTGAGGAGGAATGCGACAGACACCTGAAGGTACTCAAGGATGCCCTCATAAGAACAGGGTATGATGCTGAACTCATCTATTGCATGTTCTGGTATGCCATGGCGAGAAACCCTAATGGCCTCCTCAGGAGACAGACGCAGGAGGCAACTGATAAGGGAATCTTCATTGTCCAGTACTTGCTGGGAATGGAGAAACTATGCCATGTTCTTCACAGCCTGCAACACATTATCAATGAGGATGAGCATCTCACCAAGATCTTCCAGGTCATGGGGGTGGTGCTGAGCTGGAAGTTTGGAGCTGGGGTGATGTGGGGGCAAGGGGAAATGAGGAAACTGGTGAAATCCACATTGATGCCATGGGATTGAAAGCAAATGTGGCTGTGGTAGCGAGCTTCAGGGCAGAGGAGATGACCCTGGGAGTTGCAGTGAGAGAGAGAGGCTCACTGAGATTCTTGTAGAGAGAGGAGGAAAGCTTCTTCAAGGCAGGCATCCTTGCAAGAGGATTCACAGTAGGGTTAAAATCAACTAGGTTAAAAACAAGGACTGCAGATGCTGGAAACCAGAGACATGACCTGTCCTATCTGCCTATCTTCCTTTCCACCTATCCACTAAGGGCTTTTGCCCGAAACATCGATTTTCCTGTTCCTCGGATGCTGCTTGACCTGCTGTGCTTTTCCAGCACCACTCTAATTTAACCAAGCAAAGTGGCCAAGCCAAGTTCGGTATCTATGGGGATAACTTCAACTGGGACCTCGGGTTCACGACACGCTACAGGTGACCCCAATCTCTCGTAACCACACATTCTTACATACGTACATGCTCACGTAGAACCTCTCTCAAATACATGCTCTCTGTCATACGCATACACTCTGCCCCAATATTCACATCCACGTACACACCCTCTCACAGGCTTATTCTCCATCACACTCACATACACACTTTACCAAGCATGCACGCATGCAAACACGCACAATCCCATGTGCACTCACACTCACAAGCACACACTTACTTGCACAGACTCACACTCTCTCTCTCTGTCTCTGTGTCTCTGTTTCTCTCTCTCTCTCTCCTGCCCGAGCTCACACATATAAATCTATGGCGTGAATTTGCATTTGCAGAATTATATTTGCAGATAATTTCTATTTTGCTCAAAAAGTGCTCAACCTGCAGACAGCCAATCCATATAACATTTTATAAATTCCTACTTTGGAAATAGAAACAGTCTGACTCAAGATTGGGGATACAGACAGACTCTAACTTCACACCTTTAATTCATTGTCTGAGCTGAACTGTCGTCTTTTTTTAAACAGCCTGAACTTATCTCGAGAATGTGACTTAAAAGAAGTTCTGGGGTTTACACAATAGTGAACGGAAACCTACAATCCATTCTAAAAGATGAAAGACTTAATAGCAATTTAGTTTGGTCAATACATCATTTCACTTGCATGACACTATAATCTTTTGTTATAAATTCTGTGTCTTATGATCCTGTTTCACAGCTACCTGATGAAGAAGCAGCGCTCTGAAAGCTAGTGCTTCAAAATAAACTGGTTGGACTATAACCTGATGTTGTGTGATTTTAACTTTGTCCACCCCACTCCAACACCAGATTCTGGATTAGTGGTGCTGGAAGAGCACAGCAGTTCAGGCAGTATCTGAGAAGCTGCTCCTCGGATGCTGCCTGAGCTGCTGTGCTCTTCCAGCACCACTAATCCAGAATCTGGTTTCCAGCATCTGCAGTCATTGTTTTTACCAACACCAGTTCCTCCCCATCATTAGAGTGCTGGTTCATCTATAGTGTTCTTAGAGCAGTGCATAACCTGCATTATCTTTCCAGGCCAGTCTGCAACAGCAAACATCAGTCTTTTGTTTTCTCCTTTTTTAAATAACAATCTGCTGTTTAAAGTTCAATTCTCAACTACAATTCTCAATTCCAATTCAAAAATGAAAAAAAAATAGAAAAATAATGATGGTCTCCACAATACTCTGAACATATAAATCATTTTAAAGAAGTTGAACGTGAATGTACAAGCTATACTTAGTACATTTGTAAACATTAGTGGTGTTGTTGATAGTGAGGAGGATGGCCTCAGGCTAGAATATGATATTGATCAGCTGGTAGATTGGACAGAAGAATGGCAGATGGAATTTAACCCTGCTAAGAGTGACATGACGCATTATGGGAGATCTAATAAGAAAAGGGTTTACATAATGAATGATAGGTCCCTCAAGAATACTGAGGATCAAAGGGACTTGGATGTACACATCCACAGATCCCTAAAGGTGTCAGCACAGATGGATCGGTCATGAAGAAGACATTTGGGATGCTTGCCTTCATTAGCCAGGGCGTAGAATATAGGAACAGGGAAGATCTTTTGTAACTTTACAGAGAATTAGTTAGGCCACAAATGGAATACTGTGTGCAGTTCTGCTCGCAATACTATTGCAAGGACATGATTGCACTGGAGAGAAGATTCACCAAGGTATTACCTGGGGTGGAATGTCTCGATTATGAAGAGAGACTGAATAGTCTGAGTCTGTTTCCCCTGGAGGAGAGGAGTCTGAGGGACTGGGGAGTCCAATTGAGGTATATACAATTTTGTGAGGATTGATTCTGAGAATCTTTTCCCCCGGCAGACACGTCAAAGACCCAAAAGCACAAGTTTAAGGTAGGGATTAATTGATTTCGAGGGAAATTGAGGAAAGCTGTTTTTTACCCAGAGGGTGGCAGAAATATGGAACATGCCATATGAGAGGTTGGTGGAGACAGGTACTCTCTCAATATTTAAGAAGTATCTGGATAAGCACCTAAAACCTGGGAATAGTTGACTCAAGTACAAGTAAATAGGATTAGTATAGTTCGTTGATTAGTAGAGACATGGTGCACTGAAGCTGTATCGCTCTAAATTCTAATCAATGTTGACACCTTATTTCAGACACTGAGTGGATTAAACATTAGTCACTCACTCTTAGGTGTCATTGCCATTGAGATTCTTGAATCCTCTCAGGAAACTATCCACGAATCCAACAGTGAAGAAAATCATTAGAGATGCCAATCCCTCTTTTACAGGAGTCAGAGTGACAGGTTCTGTGATTTAAATGTCTAGCAACACAGCCAATTACTTTGACAACTCCTGTGAAAGGACAAGTAGGGAAGCTAAGCATGGAGTTATGTTTGCAGTTGTTTGTGAGATTAGATTACCAGGTGAATGAGGGAGGGTAGCATGTCAGGTGGATGAGTTGTCTGAAAATGAGGTATGTAGTGTGCCACAGGGTGGGGTGTCAAGTGAATTGAGTGCTTGGAATACATTGGGAGTTGGATAGGGTCATTGTCTGGTCTGGGGGTGTGTTAGCCTAGTAGAGGGAGGAGATGACGCCCTGGCTTTGAAAAGGTGACGAAGGAGGTTGATGAGGGGAAAGCAATTGAGTGCTTGGAATACATTGGGAGTTGGATAGGGTCATTGTCTGGTCTGGGGGTGTGTTAGCCTAGTAGAGGGAGGAGATGCCACATCTGGGGAGGGTGGTTGTCACAGATGAGGGATGAGGAGTGGTTTAGTGATAAATTGTGTAGTCAGTTTAAGAGTTATTCAAGAGTTGGAGTAGGTTTTTATTCCTCTAACCTTTCCTGGGAACTATTAAGCTAGGCCGGAAACCTTGGAATTCTCTGACTTCAATGGACTCTTTTGGAGAGTTCTAGACCCAAGTGTTTACTTGCACAATTCCCACAGAGTCATTCTGTTGTCTCCTGTTGCCATCTCCAGCCTACGCTCTTCCAATGATTCTCTTACTATTGGAGTATCTAGGTCAATATTTCTATCTACATTATAAGTCCTCCACTATTAAAAATGAAAGGAATACAGGAACCCAACTATACAATATTGAACCAAATCCTAAGTTTGCATATATATGTATTATGTATCTTACATCATAATTGATTACTCCTGTGAGCTTTTTCCACAACTTCCCTTTTGATGGCCCATTACGAGCTTCTTTCTTTGAGGAGCTAAAGTTTTGCAATCAGGTATCTACAGGCGAAACAGTCTGCATAAGTCTATCCTTCACTTTGTTTTTCATTTTACTGAATCAAAACTAACTTACCTGGAAAACTCAGCTAAGTGCTACATGGTAGCAAAATTGTTTTGCTGCTTGTGCTTTGGTCTAATCCCATGCTCCAAATGGCCCTTGTTGTCCTCCTGCGATAGGCCTGAATTGATCACTGACCAACGCACCCAACCTAAATTCCAGCAAAATCCAAAATCCTGTATCTTCCAAATCCTGAGGATGCCACTTTTTGAAAAAGTGTAGAACATGATAATCTTTTCTGTATTTGATGTTCTCTAACTCCTTAACCTTTATTGACAACATCATCACTAGCGGAAGGTATGTGCTGTCCCAGCCGAGGTTCCAATGCATTGGCATACATTCAGGAGGGAGTTATCCTTGGAGTCCTCAACATTGACTCCAAATTCCACAAGATCCTATGAATCAAGGATTATGGAGAAAGACAGGAAAGTGGGCATGAGGAATGTCAGACCAGCCATGATGCTATTGAAAGGCAGAACAGGATCAAGGGATCAAATGCTGGATTAGTGGTGCTGGAAAAGCACAGCAGTTCAGACAGCATCCGAGGAGCAGTAAAATCAATGTTTCAGGCAAAAGCCCTTCATCAGGATCAAATGGCCTACTTCTATTCATATTTCTTATGGTCTTATGGCATCAGATTAAATATGGGCAAGGATACATTCTGCTAGTTTCCCCTCACCCAATGAATCAGTATGCTTCCATGTTAAACACCACTTGCAAGAAGAACTCAGGGTGGCAAGGCACAGAATGTACTCTGCATGAGGGACTTCAATACCCATTACTATGAGTGATTGTGCTGGTCAAGTCCTATAGGACATAGCTGCTAGACTAGGTCTGCGGCAGATGGTAAAGGAACCAACAATATGGAGCAAACATACTTGACCTTATCTTCATCAATCTGCCTGTCACATCTGTCCATGACAGTAAGAGTGACCACTGTACAGTCTCCATGGAGCTGAAATCCTGCCTTCTCTTTGAGGATATCTTGCACTGTGTTGTGTGGTACAATCACTGTGCTAAATGAGATGAATTATGTAAGAGCTACGAGCAATTCAAGATTAGGCATCAATGATGTACAGTGGGCAATCAACAGTAGCAGCAAAATTGTATTGAAATCTCCAATCTCATGGCCTGGAATATCCCCCACTCTGCCAATACTATCAAGCCAGGGATCAAGGCTGATTCAATGAAGAATGCAGGAAGACTTGTCAGGAGAAATCAACAAACATAGAAATGAGGTGACAAAGAGTGTGTCAAGCAGTGTAAGCAGACAGTGATAGACAGGGTTAAACAATTCTATAGTAAACAGATCAGATCTAAGTTTTGCTGTCCTGCCACTTCCAATCATGAATGGCAGTGTAGAGTGAAGCAGTTCAATGAATGAAAAGACTTCACAAATATTCCTGTCCTTCACAATTTTCCACATTGTTGGTTAGATGCTATTGTTGTAACTGCACTGGCTAAGAGTCTGGCAAGTTCTTGATGACAGTACTATGGCCAGAATGTTGTCAGGCCTCATAGCACAAGCATTCCTTGTGGGGAGACCTGCAAATCAAGGCAAAAAACAAAGCTAAAGAACTTACAACAATCTTCAGCCAGAAGAACCGAGTGAGTGATCTGTCTTGACTTCCTCTAGAGATCCCGAACTTCACAGATGCCAGGCTTCAGCTGATTCAATTCACTCCATGTGATGTCAAGGGATGCTTGTGCTATGAGGTCTGACAACATTCTGGCCATAGTACTGTCATCAAGAACTTGCCAGACTCCTGGCCAGTACAGTTACAGCAATAGCATCGAACCAACAACATGGAAAATTGTCCAGGTATTGCCCTGTACACAAAAGCAGGACAAATCCAATAGAGACAATTACTGTTCAATTAATCTACCCTAGATCATTAGTAAAGTGACAAAGGTGTCATCAAAAATGCTGTCATGAAAGATTTGCTTAGGATGCACAGAAATGATCATTATGCGTTTCACCAGGGCCACTCAGCTCCTGACTTCATTATTGCTTTAGTTCAAACAGGAATAAAAGAGCTAAATTCCAGAGGTGAGGTGAGAGTCACAGGCCTTGACATCAAGAATACATTTGATGGAGTGTTGCATCAAGTAGTTCTTGGTAGTCAGTCATCTCAGCTCCAAGTCATTTTTACAGGTTTTTCTAGTGGTTAGGCCCTAAGATTCATCAATGGATTTCCGTCCATAAGGTCAGAAATAGAGATGTTCACTGATGATCGCCTAATATTCTCAACTCCTCTGATACTGAAACATTTGATGTCCAAAACCAAAAAAATCCAGAGAATATCCAAGTCTGAGCTGAGAATTGGCAAGTAATATTCATGCCACACAAGGCATGATCATCTCCAAAACAAGAGAGTTGAACGATCATCTCCTGACATTAAATGGCATTACCATCGTGTAAACCCCTACCACCAATATTCTGCGAGTTACCATAGGCAAGAAACTGAACTGGACACATCATATAAATGTAATGGCTACAAGAACAGGTCAGAGGCTCGGAATCCTGCAGCAATTAACTCAACTCCTGACTCCTCAAAGTCTATCCACATCTACAAGGCACAAGTCAGAAGTTTGATGTAATACAATCCACTTGCCTGGTTGGGTGTAGCTCTAACAACACTCAAGATGACTGGCTCCATCCAAGACAATGCAGCCTGCTGGTTTCGCAACCACAAACACCCATTTCCTCCAGCATCAGCATCGTATGTTATCTTCAAGGTGCACTGTAGAAATTCACCAAGAATAGTCCCTCTCCCCACATTCCACTCCCAACAATTACCATCCAGAAGGACAAGCTAAGCAGATATATGGTAACACCACAACCTACAACTTTCTCTCCACACCACTACCATCCTGACTTGGAAATATACTGCTGTACCTTAACAGTCACTGGGTCATCCTCCCTCCCCAACTGGGGTGTATTTTATCAAACTTCTGACTTGTGCCTTCGATCATTACAGAGTCATAGAATGGTTACAGTGTGGAGTCAAGCTGGCCCATCACGCTCATGACATGATCATTAAAACTCTTGATTACAAGCACTGAAGTCTGTTGTACATTGAGATTTCTCAGATGTATGGATAAAATTATCAATGTCATTATTTCTCTAATTCACACTATGTACATCTGTAATTCACAATTCTAGCAGCTGACATTGTAGATATAAAATGGATTTGTTCCAGCTGGAAAAGATTTGTTGTGCTCAACTTGAATGTAATGATTGATTTTTTTTACATCAGCAGCATTTCACATCTGTTGTTTATTGTATTTTGATGCAAATTTTTTGCTTTAGAACCCAAGAGAGAGATTATTTGTTCTAATTTTTTTGTCACATAAATATCTTTCGATGTTTTGTACTCAACAGGTGCCTTGATAGTGCAGCAAATTTGCAACAAACACAAATTCACAGTACATGAGTGAAGTGGTGATAAAAGGAGAAACAGCCTAAGGCATTGCTATGAAAATACGAATTCTCTGTATTAATGCCATGAGTGCAATTTTTATTGGATCAAGATTAATTACAAATTGCATCCTGGTGATGTTTCTGTCCCAAATTTTGAGGAAGAGAGAACTGTCATTTTGTAAATTCACTGTAATATTCCAGACAATCAATGAAAACATAAAAAAGCAATGAAGGTACATCAACAATACACATTCGTATTATCAAATTTTCCCTTTTCCTACCAGGGAAAGAGAATCCATATTAAGATCATAATGCTGAAAGATACTTCACAATTAAATCATTATTTTTTATTCTCAGAAAGAGAATTCCTGGTAGCTCTGGTACACCAAAAGATTGTTCACCTGCTTGAGCTAATGTGGATTACTTGTCAAGGCCACAACTTGGGTGATGTGGTGCATGCTAAGGCTGCTTTGCTATGATAGCTGGCTGTGGCCTTACTTCCGGTCTTATGGTCTTATGAAGCTATCATCTGTCCTTGAGGTACCAATGGATCTGATGGAATTTCATCTTAGCATGAACGTTTTTCAACAAATTTACTCTTTTAAAAATTCACAAAACACAGATGTGCGATGGTGCAGAAGGAGGCTACTTGGCCTGTCATGTCTGCATCAGCTCTTTTAATGGGCAACATGACTTTGTGCCATTCTCCAGTCTTTTCACCAACTATTTAAATAATCATCCAATGCCCTTTTGAATGTCTCAATTGAACCTACCTTCACTACTCTTCTAGGCAGTGCATTCCACGCCCCAACCACTCGTGTGAACAATTGTTTTATCTCTCTTTGCTTATTGGCTTATTTTGCAAATACTTTAAATCTGTGTCCTTTTCATCCTGATCCTTTTTCAATTGGTAGTAGTTTCTGCCTATCTACTCCATCCAACCCCTCATAAGTTTTAAATTTTTATCAGACTTTCTCTTTGCCTTCTTCCCTCCAAGGAGAAGTCTCAACGACTCCAATTTATCCTCATTATTGAAGTTTCTCATACCAGCAAACAAACTTATACATCCAATTCAATGCATTCACATCTTTCCGTGATGTAGCATCCAGAATGGTACCCAAAATTGTGGATGAGGTCTAACAAGTATTTAATACAAGTTCAGTACCGTTTCTTCACTCTTGCTCCTATTGATAAAACCCAGGATATTGTATTCATGGGACAAAGGCATTAATGCTTGGATAGAACTTATTGCCCTTATTGCCTATGCCTCATTGCCCTTGGGAAGGTGGTAGCTCTATTTTTCTTGGTCTCAGTGTGCTGTAAAGGCATGTTTAGAAAGTCTGCTGAGGTAGTGAAAAGCAATACTTCTTTTAACCAACATGTTAATGTGGCATCACCTTGCCACAAAGAAGCAAGTGAGAAAACGATCATGATTACAACACTTCCTGTTGTCCTTTGCACTGATTCTCTAGCATATCCCAGTCGGACCATACCCTCCTTCATGAAGGTACCTCAAGTACTGTTAAGGAGGCAGTTTCACGAATAGGGCACAACATCAATGAAGGAATGGCAACATAAGTCTCTGAATTTTGCCCGCTAAACCTAGTCAGCATTCAACTCTGCAGCTCTTGCATTGGCTTTCAAGCTTTTTCTGTAAATAGCTGTGACTCCAGGAATTTGGGCAAGGCAGGTGACTGAGGCCAGCAGATGGAAGTAGTGCCTCACTGAGATTTGAATAGCAGGACTTAATAGTTTTCAGACACCATTTAATCCTGTCATGATGAAAGGAATGAATTATGCCAATAAATTTACGATAGACAAATTTCAGAAAATTAAAATGTTTGAAAATAAACAGGAATTTGTGATAAGTGTTTCACTCTTGCTGTTATTGATCCTTTAAATTCCTTGAATTGTTTTAATAACAGAGCCCAGAATTACTTTGTATGATACATACTAAGTATTTTGTCATTTTTATTTTATGAAAATAATCGTTTTGTTCTGACTTTATGGTTTTTTACAAATTTTTATACAACAGGCTATTTGGTCTCCAAGACCAGCCATGTCTTATTGATCACCATTCTCTTGACTTGTGAAACTAGTTCACCTTGATGCACTGTATACGAGCTGAGATGTAGAAGAAAAGAACCACATACATATTTTATATGCAGAGCATGTGTTGCAAATGTGTACAATACCCTGTATTGATTTTAGGCTATATGAGCCAATCAGCTGTGTCAAAAAATACAAATTGTGTCGATATGTCGATATATCTAATTCTCCAGCTTACTGTTTTTGTCTGTATAAAGATTACAGACTGACGATAAAGTAACTCAAAGCCTTCATGTGCCTTGAAGTGTAACAGAATCGAGTTCAGTTTGCTTACTCATGCTAGACATGTGACAACCCCTTTTAGGAATAAAAATAAAATGATCCACATGGCCAGATGAAAATTTGTTTCACTGCGTATTAGAAGTATTAAGGCACCAAATCTGATGCCTTAATACTTCTATTGTGGAGTGAAACAAATTTTCATGTGGATTGTTTGTTTTTATTTTGTAAATTGATGGCATCTATTTGGGGCTGACAACAGAAATATGGCGTGCCAAAAAGTATTCTTTTTATTTATTCATCAGATAGGGGTTTTGACTGGGCCAGCATTTATTGCATGTCCCTACTGGCATTCAAGAGGGTGGGAATGAGCTACCATCTTATACTTCTGCAGCCCTTGAGGTATAAGTATACACAGAGTACTGTTAAGAATGTAGTTCCAGAATTTTGACTCAGTGACAGTGAAGGAACAATAAAATAGTTCCAAATCGGAATGGTGTGGGTTGGAGGGAAACTTTCAGGTGATATTGTTCCCACACATCTGCTGCCCTTGTCTTTCAATGTGGTAGAGGTTGAGGGTTTGGGAAGTGCTGTCTAATGTGCCTTGTGAATTACGTAATGAATCCTATTCATGGTGATGCCACCGTGCCTTCATGGCAAAGGGACTATATGTTAAGTATTGAATGGAATGCCAGTCAAGTGGGCTTCTTTCTGTTGGTTGGTGCCAGGCTCAATTAATGTTATTGAAGTTTTACTCATCCAAGCAAGTAAGGAGTATTCAATCACACGCCTGATTTGAGCATTGCGGATGTTGCTAGGCATGGCGAATACAGGAGGTGAGTTATTTACCACAGAATTCCTACTCTCAGCACACTATTCATGTGACTGGTCCAGTACAGTTTCTGGTTAGTAGTAACCCCAGGAGTTTTATACTGAATACATACTTAACATTTATCTGCTTTCTTTGCATTTCAATTTTCCCAGCTTTGAAAAACAATCAGCTGGATTTTGTGGTTCCAACGAGCTGAGAACCAATGAAATACCCGAGGTGGTACAATGGAGGAGGCCCATTGGAAATGCATGCTCTTTACGTCTCCCCTGTGATAATGTTCCCCAGTGGCAGAAATATCAATCGATATAAGCTTCAGGTTAATCAAAGGCCTACAGTAACCTATTCTGCCAACAGCAGCAGGAACAGTGTTTTCAGATGGCAATGCACCTACTATTGTTGGATAATATCCAATTGTTGGATGAACTTCAACAATTGTCTGTTTCTAAAAATAAACAGGGAAGATGGCTTAACCATGGCTAACAAGGGAAATCAGAGATAGTGTTAAAGCCAAAGAGGAGGCATATAAATTGGCGAGAAAAAAAAGGAGCAAACCTGAGGATTGGGAGAAATGTAAAATTCAGCAGAGGAGGACAAAGAATTTAATTCAGATAGGAAAAATAGAATATGAAAGTAAGCTTGCAGAAAACATAAAAACTGACTGCAAAATCCATCTATAGATATGTGAAGAGAAAAAGACTAGTGAAGATAAATTTAGATCCCTTGCAGTTAGATTCAGGAAAATTTATTATGGACAACAAAGAGATGGCAGACCATTTGAACAAATATTTTGGATCTGTCTTCACTAAGGAAGACACAAATAACGTTCAGGATATGGTAGGGTAAGAGGGTCAAGCATGAAGGAGGAACTGAAGTAAATCCAGTAGTCTAGAAATGGTATTGAGGAAATTAATGGGATGAAAAACTGATAAGTACTCCAGGCCTGATGCAAGACTCCCAGGGTACTTAAGAAAGTGGCTCTAGAAATGACGGATGCTTTGGTGATCATTTTCTGGCATTCTGTAGACTCTGGAAGAGTTCTAATGGACTAGCGGGTAGCTGATGTATCTCTACACTTTAAAAAAGGAGGGAGAGAGAAAATGGGGAATTATAGGCTGGTTAGCCTAACATCTGTACTGGGCAAAATGCTGGAGTCAATTATTAAGGATGGAGTAACTGAGTATTTGGAAAGCAGTGACAGAATGGGTCCTAGTCAGCACGGATTCACTAAAAGGAAATCATGCATGAAAAATCTTCTGGAATGTTTTGAGGATATGACCAGTCGAGTGGACAAGAGTGAATCAGTAGATGTTGTGTATTGAACTTTCACAAACCTTTTGACAAGGTTCCACACAAGAGATTAGTGAGGAAAATTAAAGCTCATGATATAGCAGGTAATGTACTGGTGGGCAGATAGGAAGCAGAGAGTTGGAATAAATGGGTCATTTTCAGAGTGGCAGGCAGTAATGAGTGGGGTACTACAGGGTTCAGTAATGGGACCCCAGCTGTTGACAATATACATTATTGATTTGGATGAAGGAATTGGATGTAATATCTCCAAATGTGCAGATGACATTAAGCTGGGTGACAGTGTGAGGAGGATTCTAAGAGGCTGCAGGGTGACTTGAACAGACTGGCTGAGTGGGCAAATACTTGGCAAATGCAATATAATGTGGATAAATGTGAAAACAGGAAGGCACATTATTATCTGAATGGTGGCAGTTTAGGAAAAGGTGAGGTGCAACGAGACCTGGGTGTCATGGTGGAACAATGGCCGAAGGTTGGCATGCAGGTGCAGCAAAAGCTAATAGTGTGGTCTCCTTCATAGCGAGACGATTTGAGTGTTGGAGTAAGGATGTCTTGCTGCAGTTATACAGGGCCTTGAGGTGGCAACACCTTGACTATTGTATGCAATTTTGCTCTCCTAGTCTGAAGGACATTTTTGCTATTGAGGAAGTCCAGCGTAGGTTCACCAGACTGATTCCCAGAATGGCAGGACTGACATGTGAGGAAAGACTTGATTAACTGGGTCTGTATTCACTGGAAATTAGAAGAATGAAGAGGGATTTCTTGGAAAGATATAAAATCCTGATGGGACTGGACAGGCTAGACACAGGAAGAATGTTCCTGATATTGGGGAAGTCCAAATAAGGGGTCACGGTCTAAGAATAATGGGTAAACCATTCACGACTGAAATGAAGAAGAATTTCTTCACTCAGAGAGTTGTGAACATATGGAATTCTCTCCCACAAGTAGCTGTTGTGGCCAGTTCATTAGATATATTCAAGAGGGAACTGCACATAGCACTTGCGGCTAAAAGGATCAAGGGATTTGGGGAGACGACAGGAATGGGATACATTCCTGAATGATCAGCCATGATCATATTGAATGGTGATACAGGCTCGAAAGGTTGAATAGCCTACTCTTGCACCTATTTTCCATGCTTCTATATTTCCATTAAGTGTAGGGGAATTAATGCCTGTTAAAAGCACATGTAGGTTGTAACACTCTCATTGGGATCTCCTGTTCAACAACATTGTATACCCACTGACAAAGATCCCCTAGTCCCGTGTCCTTATGCTGCCATCACTCACCCATGGCTTGGGATTCAGTGATCATGTTTAACATTAAGTGGATATGTTATTCTGGCAACAGTCACTGCAATTCGGGTGGCACTGCCACTCAATGGATTCAGATTGGCCAGCAGTTCAAGGTGGGCAGAACATCAATTCCCAGGGTCCTTAAAATTGACGAAAGGCCCAACACTGTTCACGTAGGAATCAACAGGTGATACTCTGTTGTTTTCATCCAATACTACTCAACACAGGGCTCAGAATCAGCATTGAGGTTAATTGCCAGAGAGTTTTTAGCAATATCATTTGATGGATAAATGTTACCCGAAAAACTGCCATGCCCTTCCTCAATTAAAGCAATGGCATTTGTATCCACCTGGAAGAGCAAAAGTCAAGAGTTTAACTTTTTCTTCAATAAGATATTAACTCAGTATTGCCCTGAAATGTTGGCATTAAGGGTTTAAGTCTCTGAAGTAGGCTTTGAGCTTTCTGGCTTCGAAATGACAGTGCTGTCACTGAGCCAGCATTTGATATTGACACAAGTTAAACTAATTTTCTTCTTTATAAATTATTATGTATCTAATCCTTTCACCATTCAGTCTTCTTATCAGTGGTGCTCTTCAGTAGTGGTTATGTCACTGGATTAGGATTGAAAGGACACAGGTTAATACTCAGGAATATGAGTTCAAATCTCACATGACAGCTCATAGAATTTCAATTCAGGAACTTTTGGATTGAAAGTTAGTAACAGTTATTATAAAATCCCAAATGGGTACCTTTTAATTAGTAAATCTACCATCCTTGCATGGTGTAGCCTAAATGTGATGCCAAATAAAAGCAATGTGATTGATTCCTATATGCTATCTGAAATAACTTAGTTCAAGAACACTTAGAATTGGGGACAAATGCAGATCTTACCCTGTTTTGCTCTTTCCTTGTCTGTTAATTGTATTTTATGTTCTATACCCAAGTTAACCATAACTGTTTCATTTTCAAAAGCTTCTTAGTAAATTGTTATTGCTTAAGCAGAAGCAAAACAAAACTAGTACATCAAACTGTAACACAAGGTAATTTCAATTGAGTAAAGTCCAAACTATGTTCATGGTTGTGAAAAGATACAATGGCCCAAGTCTGTAGTTATTCCAAAAATAATATATCAGACCTCTATGTACACAGTGATACTTCCCAATGGGGGGCATCATTTCTGAAATTTAACACGACATATTGTCTACTATGCAAGGTAACTTTCATTGATTCTCAGTCGAGCAATCATAGACATGCCTGCATTAACATTGAAACAAGAAAAAGCTTCAAATAGTAAAAGGAAGGTGCATTTGTGGTAAATCTTTGATAAGATCAGAAAGTGCTGGGAATGCACTGTGTTAATAGCTGTACAAAGAAAACAGTAGTTTTACATTTTTGGAGCATTCATTCATAGTTCTGATGAAAGAAAAAATCAAAAATGTTAACTTCTTTTACCTTTACAGAAGCTGACTCCTTCCAGTATCTATTTGTTTCCATTTCAAAGTGCTCTAAATGATCTAACTTTTGTTATCACTTTTCCCTAGACATAATCTATCTTCGCATCTGTTCTCCATGTTGATAGCTACAATAATTCATCAAAATAATCCCTTAACTTTCCTGAAGCTGAGATAACCTTCAGGAAGGACTCCTCCCTATAACCACCCTGTGTGATCTTGTTTTCTGACATTATTTGTATGCCTCAAAATGAGCTGCAGATGTTAAAGCAAAAATGTGATTTTAAAAAAATCAAAATATGTCTCCTCTCATTACTGTCCTGCTAAACCATTGAGAATTAATTTCCTTTAACGAAAGTAGAAAGTACAGAGATTAGGAGCAACCTAGAATCTAAACCGAAAGATGGAGACTACGATTACTCCTCCTCTTGTGCTGTTCATATGGGGAAAGGGCTGCAGAGCAAGATTAATCAGATATGTGTTTATCCAATTACCATATTGATACAAGATTCTTTGACCATCTACGTGTTTGTATAGAATCATTCAAACTGACAACCTATGGGTAATCCATGATGTGCCTCTATCTACCAGAAAAGGTCTGGATTATGTTTCACTGGTTCAGTATTTGAGACAGACTTTCATTTTAGCCATAACCTCATGAATATGCAAGAACTCTATTAATAATCTGAGCTGATATACGTCTTGGGTGATCATACTGACCAATACATTCTGAGGATGATTGCTGTAATGCACTAAATTCCCTTTAGCATTTAGTCAGATCGGTCATGAGATGTGATTCATTGTATAAATGTATGCAGAGTACAGAAATCCAAAAACATTTTCAATCTTAGGTGCAGTGTCATAAGGTTGGAGTACAATCTGATGATTTACAGTTGATCTTCTCTCATGCTTGATGGCTAATTCTTGCAGAAATGTTTAAATTCACATGTAGCAAAAATAAAATGTTATAACACATCATCCTTTGTAAACATGACATAGGACCAATTCTTGTTTTCATGTTCTGTGACTGTAATTATCAAACATTTGAACAGGCAACACCATTTCCTGACAGCAAGCATAAAAAGTCAATCAAGAAATCTATGGATTTCAACAATGTTTCAAAAAAGTTACTAATCTGGTTTTGTAAATATTATACTCTATACAATAGTTTTTGTACCAAATTTTACACTTTGTTAATGAATAGTGAATTAAAAATGGTGTCATATTGTCACTGATGCATAAAGTGCTTTCATTTGATGCATTAAGGTGGAATTGACACGTTTCATGTTAGGTTGCAAACTGACATATCTGCTGTCTTTGAAATGCTCAGATCATAACTACATAGTCAAACCAGCTTTAGCATATCTTGTAGCTGCATATGTGACCATATTTCAAAATGTCAGTGATCCATTGGACCTCCTGGAGGATTTTGGATGTCAAATAAAATGCTTTAGTGTTATGAGAGGGTGGGCATTTTGTAGTTGTTTGGTTGATTTAAAATGTGCCATTGTAATAGTGGTACTTACATATCTGGTCAGATTCCAGTTAATGTGTGCCTTAACAAAGACCAGCTGATCATGTATTGCATTGGACAGGAACCCATCACCCATCAATCATTACTTAGAATAATATCATTCTAAAATTGAAATATTTGAAGTTTTTAAACAACATTTTGAAGGTAGTAATTGTAATAAAAAATGCAAACATTTAGTTCTGAACTTTATGAAGATAGAATGTATTTTAATTGATGTCTTTTTCTCTTCAATATAAATGCAAAGTCAACCTTGTTAATGTAACATTTTAAACTTTGCTAAGGCCTTTAAAATTCCAGATTGAATTACCCTTGCTCATGACCATATGTGGCAATGTTTTCACCCTGGAATGGTTCTTTAGAACTTGAAAGACAATTGTGTGATGTATTAAACAACCTTTTTACTGACTTGTTTGCAATTGCATACTCTGTCCAGTCTATCAATTTAATCCACAGTTAAATAAACAGAATTCCAAACAGTGTGTGGACAAGTGATGGATGAGTAGTATGCAACTTCAGGCAGCTGAGGTTACTTGACATGGGGAACAGAATATCTCATAAATGTATAGTAAATATAATGTTTGTTTGGTCAAATGTTCTTTCAAAGAACCGTCCCTGGAGATGCCATCTGTGAACTTTATCCTGCACCCTTGACCATGCAATGTGAATTCCAGTACATGGACTGCAGCAGTTCAAGAAGGCAGCTCAAGGCAACTAGGGACAGGAAATAAATGCTGGGCAGCCAGTAATGCTCATGTCTGATGAGTGAATTAAAAATAGTGACAGTCCAAGTATTTAAATAATAAGCAGTTTTTGTTGCATGATAGCAATAAGTACAACTGATTGGTCAAGCATGATTACTAGCACTTTAGCGAGCTGGCAAGGATATATTTGCTCCATCCAAAAGCTAATCTGGAATTCCTTGTCTCGAAACACAAACTGTATGTGACATCAGTTAATTGTTTCAGCTGAATCTTATGATTCTGCTCCGCAGCCACCTGATGAAGTAGTGCTTCCAAAGCTAGTGCTTCCAATTAAAACTGTTGGACTATAACCTGGTGTTGTGTGATGTTTAACTTGATTCATTCAATGTACCATCAACATTAACCTCTTCAAAACCAATCATTAATACATTCTTACCCACACATAGCTGTTACAAATTTTGTTGTTGATTTCAGCATTAAATTACAGAATGCTAGTAATTATGAAACCTATATATGTGACATTATCAATAACTTCAACATCAGTGTAAATGCTATTAGATGGTGGTAACGGTAACATCTCAGACCATGACATTTCTGTTTCTGATGTGGATGGTCTAATCAAATTCTTTACACATATGAAAGAGTCTGTAAATTTGTCACTGCAGTCCTCTATTTGGAATGATACTGCAACATTGTCCATGTAGAACATCTTCATGATGAGGATTTGAAGCACTTTGTCTTGGGTCTTAAGAAGTTAAGGCTGAACAGCTTTCTCATTCACCCAGAACATAAAGTGTACCATGACAATTCTACTATTAATAAATAACTTGATCCAATTCTGAAGAACTGGGTATACTAATATTTTAATCCTTCCTTGTAACTTAATCATTAATTCTGCATATTGTTATTGCAGAATGTACTTTTTAGAATGATATGAGCCAACAAACTTGAATTATATTGTGCTCGCATCACATCTACAATGGCTGTTTTTCCTCTACTGCAGAGCTGAGAACATTGGATCACAGTCTCATACAGTGGTTGGCTGTTCGGGACTGAAATGAAGAGATGTTTCTTCAGTCTCAGGATTGTGCCTCTGTGGACTTCTTTACACCAGAAGGCTGTGGATGCTCAGTTATTGAATTTATTCAAGGCTGGGATTGGTAGGTTCGCTTATCAGGGAAGTACACATCAGAAGTGTACAAACGTTATGTGAGGCCGATTGCAATTTTCTTGTTTGTTAGGAAATAACTTACCGAACTACAATAAGATTTGAAAGGTTTGAAGTTTAATTCCTGAATCATTGACTTTATCTGGAAGTTACCCGTTTGAATCTACCTGTTGAAGTTCACCTTCTCCTCACTGAAGGATACTAAGAGGCTGGAAAGGAATATAAATAATTTAGAGGAGGAGGTGAAGTACTATGTGGTGGAAAGTGAAAATATCGACATTGATATGAAGAACAGAAAAGCAGACTATTACTTAAAACGTAGGTGGCTAGTATTGGAAAACAAAAGCAAAGTACTGCAGATGCTTGAAATGCAAACTAGAAACAGATTGCTGGAAATACTCAACTGTTCATACAGTAACTTTGGAGAGAGACAGAAGTCTGAATTTTACCAGAAATTGTCACTTTTAATGAGTTCTGAAAGGTATCTCTCTCTCTCTCTCTAAGAAAATGCACAAGGCCTCACAATCATCTCAAACTCACCTCATTAATTAGGTGCCATAACCTTACAGTACACCATAAGACCATAAGATGTAGGAACAGAATGAGGCCATCAGCTAATCAAGCCTGTTCCACTATTCAATCATAGCCGATATCTTTCTCAACCCTATTCTTCTCCCTTCTCCCTGTAGCCCTTGATCCCTATATTCCCTAATTTCCCTTGTCACCCATGAATGCTTCATCATCCTTTTACATACTTCTTTGCTGCTCCATTATCTTCCCTGCTACGTTCCCCTTCTAATCAACTCTGGCCAGCTCCTCCCTCCTGTCTTTGCAGATACCTTTCCTTAATTCTAATACCATTATATCTGATTCAATCTTCTCCCTCTCAAATTGTAGAGTGAGCCTATAATTTTATAGTCACTACCCCTGAGGGGTTCCTTTACCTTAAGCTCCTTAATCAAATCTGCCTCATTACACATCCCCAAATCCAGAATTGTCTGTTCCCGAGTGGACTTTACCATAAGTTGGTCTAAAAACAAAATTTAGTCGCCATTTGTTTTCTTGGATCCACTACCAACCTAATTTTCCCAGTACATTTGCATTTTGAAGCACCCCCATGATTATTGCAATAGTGCCTTTCATACAGACCTTTAAAATCTCCTGATTTATTTTCTGCCTGACATCATGACCACTGCTTGGAGGCCTGTACAGAACTCCCTTCAGGGTCATTGTTCCTTTGAGGGACTTGTTCTTATTGGAAGGATTTGTTAAAACCTGGTATTCCAGGATCCATGGCACGGGCATCTTTTTTTGATCCCAGCTGTGCATCTGGTCAACCGCTGGCAATCCAGAGTTGCCCTTCACTGCCAATGTAGTAACACAGGAACCACACGTCAATGATTTTCACTGCAAATAGATGGTACCATTGATACTTTTTTGCATACAAAACTGCACATTCATAGCCCAATCATTGTGCAACCAACAGTCCACACCACTTAACACATCTTGCAACTCTCTCCAAAGTCACTGCTATTTTTTCACAATGTTCACTGTAGTCCAGTATCTTATATACGGTTCAATACGGCACCATCACATACAGGAAAATTTTCAATCACTTCAAAACATTCACTTTTGTTTACTAACACTAAAATTGAACATAAAGCAAACAGACAGAAGCTACATTTTCTTCTTGGTGCAGAAATGAACTCCAATGCATGTCAAATAACAACAAATTTATTGTCAGCGAATGATGACTGCACTTCATTCTCAATTACTGAAACCAGATGTCAATTAAGTCCTATCTGGTTTGTAACATCTGATACAGCTTTGCTTTATCATGCAGAAGGTGATGTTCCTCCTGCTCAATGTTCTCATCCTCTTCCTGGGAAGACCTCTTCAGTATTCGCAGGTCATCAACCTTGATATCATCCCTGCTGTGCCTACTACCATTGTGATGAGCTCAGCAAGTTAGAGTTATGATGCACATTCTGTCTGGCCTGTACTGTAAGGCATCCACAGACTGAAACAAACAGTTGATGGCAGCACTCTTCAGGAGGCTCATCATCTGTACCACCATGGCCCTGATCAAAGAATGGGCTGCAGTTTATTGACATTCTGCCTCAGTCAGGGAGTTGTGTAACATGATCATCAGCTGTGATCAGAGAGGGTAGCCCTGTGTCAATAGATGTAGAGCTGGAAAATGCACAGCATATCAGACAGCATTTGAGGGGCAGGAAAGTCAACATTTTGAGGCAAAGCCCTTCATCAGGACTGACAAAGGGATTCAGTCTGAAACATTAACTTCCTGCTCTTGGATGCCTTCTGATGTCCTGTGCTTTTCCAGCTCCACATCTACTGACTCTGGGTTCCAGCACCTACAATCCTTACTGTCTCCAGGGCAGCCCTAATTTATTGATAACCACCCTCATAATCATTTAGCCTTTGAAATGAACCAGGAACACAAGAGTTTTCAAGGATAAAAGTGTCATGACTTTTCCAACATCACAGACTGAAAACCTCTGAGATGCGGTAATGATGATCACACACGTCTTGCATGTTGATGAAATGGAACCTTTTCTATTGAAGAAATCGGTATACTATGATGTAGAGCTCCCCCAATGCACAGTGTATATACCCTGTATCTGGGGGAAGCCAGCTATTGAGCTGAAACCTATTGCTCAGCCTGGATCACTGCCCACCCACATCACGGAAAACTGATGTATAGCTATGTGATCTGGCACAAATGGCATGAGTCACTATCTTGATTTATTTGTGGGTGGATCATTGAAAGATCCCACACAGGAGCCCAATGATGAGAGGAGCCTGTCACATCAAGGTTTAACATAGCTGTCACCTTGATGGCCGTGGGGATAAAATGGTCACCCACTCTTTCATGTCACAGGACCCACTGCAGCGTTGGCATCATTCTGTGACTGTACTGGGGATTTCCTCAGCCTGTGGTGACACTGCAGCTCACTCATCAGCAGGGATGTGCAGGCAAGGTGGATTAGCCATGGGAAAATAAGGGTTACAAGGATAGGGCATGGTGTCAGGTCTGCATGGGATGCTGTTCAGAGGGTCAGTGTGGACTTAATGGACCAATGTTCTGCTTCCACACTGCAGGGTTTCTATGATAATGGCTGCCAAATGATTTGACTGAGGTCTATTCACTTCAACTTTGAGTCATGGCCATTTGGTTAATGCATATGAAGTGTGTTTGCCATATGAGCTGCTGCCACATGTTATGAGACTGACATTGCACTATGCTGTAGAGAAAACTGTCCACTCTTTTGACAGATGACTGCTGACATCCCTGACCAACTTCCAGGTTTTCTGCTTGCACTAAACCGCAGAACAAGACAGAAGTACTCTAAGTCTTTAAGAGCTGGCTGAGTGGCCAAAGCCACGATGAAAGCATGCATGCAAACAGCTCAGACAAATTCACTGGTCCAGTCCTTGAACTGGGTGCCTGTCCCTGTGTACAAAATGTACTTGAACTAGCATTGCAACCTAAGGTGCTGGTGAGCAGCAGTGTCCAGCATTAAAGAGCAGAAACATACTGTACATGAATTGGAGATGTGCCATGATGGTAAAGGGAGGCGTGTACATGTTGAAAGCCAATATCAGTGGAAGTGTTTGCCTGCATTCATTGCCCATGGGTGTGCTCTGTGATGCTGCTGCTGGGTGTCCAAGATGGAGGTCCAGAGGAGCAAGTAATGAACTGGAATCACCAAATACTCTTCTGACTTGCATAACAGGAACTCTCAGCACTGAGTTTCAGTCTAGAATTTGGGAGAATGGACAACTGCATAGTAATTATTAATCTTGCCTCATGAGCATGAGAATAGGTGATAATTCAATCTAGTAGGCCTCTCATTGCTCCTTCACAAGAATCTCATCCCAGAATCTCATTCCAAAACTTGGTTAGAAAATGTGATGTTTTGTTCTAAATTTCTAGACAGTCCTTGCTGGACATGATACCTAATTTTCTCAAATTTCTCACCATGTGAATTATTTTTCCCCTCAAGTTGCTTTTGAGAGGCTATTTTGGTATTCAGGGAAGATTTTTCATGACTGTACATAAATGTCAGGAAGTTCCATGCTGATAGAGAAACTCTTAGGAACACAACTGGCATGTTAGCCAGTTGTTACAAAGCAGTTGAAGTGTAAGACTGAGGAACTATCGCTACAATTATCTGAATTTTCATGAATCCACACCTCGTACACTGAGTATGGTTTTGATTTCCTTCCTAAGGAAGAAGTAGCTTTGTCTGGTAGGGAGAGAAATGAAAGTTTGGTAAATTGATTTCTGGGAAGAAAGGGTTGACATCTGAGTATGACCTCCTTATGTTTTCAAGACTTCATAAGTAACACAGGTGATCTCTTTAAAGTAGAACATGAAATTAACATAAAGTTCTCAGAGAGCCAGGCAGTGTATATGCTGAGAGCTATTTTCCCCTGTGAAGGACAGCCCAGAGAATTTCAGAATTGAGCATTATTTAGGATTGAGGTAAGGAGAGATTTTGACTCCGTTGAGCTCTGAATACTCAGTCGTTGAGTTAATTCAAGGTTGATCAACCTTTAGATGATAAGAGAATGGAGGAATATGAGGGCAGGCTAGGGAATTTGAGTTGTGCAAATTCAGCCATAATCTTATCGAAGACAGAGCAGACTTGTCGCACATGGTTCCATTTTGCTGGTTATCTTTTGAATGAATCACATGATGATTTAGCATCAAACTACGTAGTGCTAAAAACGTCACTTGTCTATTAATATTGGTTTATTAAGAAAAGTTTGTGATATTAAAAAGATTTTTTTCAGGCATTTTTTAAATTGAACTTACATCATTATTTGGATGACACTTAAGGTGTCACTGTTTAAATCTCTTTGACTTTGTCAGTAGCTTACCCACAGATTGTAATAACAGCATTGAGAAATATTTATTTTAAAAAATATGTAGTAACTAGTGTAAAAACTATTTTGTTTCTGCCAGAAGATTTTCAGAGAATCATAGAATCCCTACAGTGTGGAAGCAGGCCATTCAGCCCATCGAGTCCACAGCAACTGTCCAAAGGGCATCCCACCCAGACATATTACGCATCCTTATCCCTGTAATCCTGCATGTCCCACGGCTAATCCACCCAGCCTGCACATTCCCGGATGGTAAAGGAAATTTAGCATGGCCAATCAATCTAACCTGCACACCTTTGGACAGTAGGAGGAAACTGGAGCAGCCAGAGGAAACCCACACAGACACGGGGAGAATGTTCAAACTCTATACAGACAGTTGGCCGAGGGTGGCATTGAACGCAGGTGCCTGGTGCTGTGAGGCTACTGTGCTAACCACTGAGCCACGATGCTGCCCATGCATTACATCACTGTATTTTCCCATCATGAACATTTTGGGGGTTGCCATTGTCCTAATTCAACTGGAGAAGCCAGATAAATACTGTGACTACTAGAACAGGTCAGAGGCTAGGAATCCTGCAGCAAGTAACTCCTCTCAAGTCCATTAACTATCTGCATATCCCACATGAGACGTGTAATGGACCGCTCCCCACTTGCCTGGATTTTTGCAGCTCGAACAGTATTCTCAAAGCTTGACACGATCACAAGTTGACAAGTTGACTGTAGATCAACAAATATTCACACCCTCTAGCACCAATGCTCAATAGCAACAATGTGCAACATCTTTGAGATACGTTGCAGAAATTCACCAATAATCCTTAGATAACACTTTCCAAAGTTATGACCACTACTATCTTGAAGGATGAAGACACCAGATATATGGGAACACCACTTCCTGCAAGTTCCCCTCCAAGTCACTCACCATCTTTATTTGGAAATATATTGCAGTTCTTTCAGCGTTGTTGGGTCAAAATCCTGGAATTCTGTCCCCAATAGCATTGAGTTCTCTCTGCCAGTATGCCTTATAAATGTAGTGGTGTTCGTGGATAGATGTTTATTTCAGGAAGTGCTGATGATTCTAACCAATGAGTTAGTTTAGTTGGTGAAGTTCTTCTTTCTGTTTGAAAAAGCTATAGTTTTGAATTTGATGCCAATCCTTTAAGCTTAGGATTGAAGATAACAGCACGTGGTGCGGCATTGTTGAAAGTGGCATTCTTCAGAAAAGATTCAAAACCAAAGCCCCATTTGCCAGTTCCAATGGATCAGATACATACTAAAAATGCCAGAGTAAAGTTTGAAGGAGGGAGAGTTTGTCCATTGTCCTGCTTAATATTTTTCCCTCAATAGTGAAAAGCAGAGATCAACATGTATTGATGTTGCTGGTGTAAAATTATGGCCAGACACTACAAGCTAATTCATTTTATGAAATTCTTGACAGTATTTTGGTGTACTAACACACAGTATAAAGCAAAAATATATCTTAGTATACTTGCAAGAAAATGCACTTCTGTATAACATTTCCAATTTTTAGATGAGGAGAGAACAGGAGCAGTCATTTTATAATGAATGTTTTCAAAATTCACTAAAAATTCAATATAAAAAAATTACATGAAATTAGATCAAGAACTGCAGATTTGAAACAAAATCAGAAATTACTGGAGAAACTCAGCAAGTCTGGCAGCATCTGTGCTTTGAGTCCAATCATACTTCTGATAACTGAGGTTTTACTAGCTAGTATTATCCTAATGTTAGTGGTACAGATTAAAAAGGTTTAGTTTCTGCTTTATGCACAATAAAGGATTCTAGCAGAAATTGTGCCCATCTTCAAATTTTTTCATTTCTTTATTTTCTATCCAACTCACTGGCTTGCCAAAATAAACTGCCAATAACCAGCACATTCAGGTAATCTTTCCAAAATGTTTTTTTCTCAGTTTGCTTATAAAAGTATTAGATTCCCTACAGTATGGAAACTGCTGGATTTTTTTTAACAGCAGAGTGCTGTAGAGATTGGGACATTATGTATATTCAAGGCTGAGTATTTTTTAAACAGTATAGAAAGTCAATAGGGGAAAAGCAGGAAAGTAGAGTTGAGAATTATCAAATCAGTCATGAACTAATTGAGTTATTAGCAGATTCAATGGCCAAATGACCTAGTTATGTTGTCTTGACTTACACTGGTCTGGAACTCACTGATTAAAAGAATGGTGAAACTGCTCCTCAACTCCTCTTCAATTTTTTTTTTTGGCCAAAAACTCCCCCTTTTTTTATCTTTTTTCTTTTAACCCCCACACTACCACCTAAGTGCGGTAGTGTTTATTTTATCCCCAGCACCCATGGTGTGTGTGTGCAGGTGTGGGACACAGTGGAAGACACAAAGTGCACCGATCTTTATTCAATTTCCACCACCAGGAATATAGGAAAACACCCGGGTGGCCAGTGACAAACACTGCCCTTCACATCAAAGGGCAGTGCTGTGTGATCAATACAGTGAAGGGGAGGGTAGGGACTAAATCAAAATAGAATTGGAGGGAGAAATGATGCACTCCACTCCCTGCGGCGCCCACCTCTCCCTGAACAACTCCAGGGTGTTGGTCGACACCGCGTGCTCAATTCCACTTTAACTCGACCACCCATCACTTCAAATTGATGCATAGTATTTTGGTTGTTAATCTATTTGATATTGGTGGTAGATTCTTCCTATTCATTTGATCTAGCCTTTCAGAATTATATAACTTTAATTAAATCTCTTTCAGTCTCCTCTGTTTCAAAGAAATTAACTCCAGTCTTTTCCCACTTGTTCAGCAACCATCACTCTAGGTGAAGTAGCAAAAACTTTCACTGAGTTTACAAAACGCTTAGATATGCACCTGAGGAAGCTTTAAGTGTTGCCATAGAGCCTCTGTTTATTGATCTCATGCCCCTAGATATCTCTTGTTAAGCAGCAATTAGCAATTGGCAATAAATGCTGTCCTTGCTATTTTCATCCAGTGAATGAATTGGGAAAAAAAAAGTACTTAGTTAATTTTTGTGTCTATTTCAGCATGATTTAATTTATAAAGTCTGTGTAAACTGTTTATTTTTTGATGGATTTTAGTTTTGTGTTGTGGCCAAGTGGAAATTATGATGCACAGTCTCAGAGAAAGGGTTTAAGAATATGGGATTGTTGATGATGGGGAATTTGGCTTGTGTTGCTGGTATTGCTCATGAATTATTTACTTGTGTATAGCTGAGTGAAAAGGGGACGTGTACATTACAAACTTCCTTCCTCTTCCTTGTCCACCTCTCTCTGTCTTCTTGCAAGCTTGCCTCACCTCTGCATATTCTATATTCATGCTCAATGTCAAGATGAAGCCTTACTAGGTCACTTCTGAAGCAACTGGTTCAAAAATGGTACTTCACGAGCAAATAGATCATTCCCATAATGCAACTTTGCAATATGTAGAAGTATTCCAAAGACTAACTTATAAGTATTTCATGACCTCGGTTTCTTCATGTGTTTTGTGGCGGTTTTGTGGGGGTGAGAGAGACTCACGTTTGGTATGTTGCCTCCCAGGTGCAAGGGTACGTGACGTCTCTGATCGTGTTTTCCGGGTCCTTAAGGGGGAGGGGGAGCAGCCCGAAGTCGTGGTCCACATTGGCACCAATGACATAGATAGGAGGAGGGCTGAGGATGTT
>NC_057716.1:77281690-77283327 GCF_004010195.1 Chiloscyllium plagiosum | reverse complement strand
CATATTATAGGAAGGATGTGGAGGCACTGGAACGGGTGCAGAGGAGGTTTACCAGGATGTTGCCTGGTATGGTAGGAAGTTCGTATGAGGAAAGGCTGAGGCACTTGGGGCTGTTTTCATTGGAGAAAAGAAGGTTTAGGGGTGATTTGATAGAGGTGTACAAGATGATTAGTGGTTTAGATAGGGTTGACCACGAGAACCTTTTTCCATGAATGGAGTCAGCTATTACGAGGGGGCATAGTTTTAAATTAAAGGGTGGTAGGTATAGGGCAGATGTTAGGGGTAGATTCTTTTCTCAGCGAGTCGTGAGTTCATGGAATGCCCTGCCAGTAGCAGTGGTGGACTCTCCCTCTTTATGGGCATTTAAACGGGCATTGGATAGACATATGGAGGATAGTGGGCTAATATAGGTTAGGTGGGCTTGGATCAGCGCAACATCGAGGGCCAAAGGGCCTGTACTGCGCTGCATTTTTCTATGTTCTATGTTCTTCTATGTTCTATTAATGTCATGTTTGTCGTCTGAAGCTTAAAAGAGGACATAGACCGAAACGTGGAGCTCCAAAAAGGCAGTTCTAGCATCTAATCAATTTTCTGTGCATACTGTTAATGGTAGTTAGGCATTTGCATGTTAAGCTTTTATGAAGATGTTGATTGGCATGATTCCCTGAAGGAATGTGTGCACATTGTTTCAACAGTTTCACACTGCTGCTAAAACAGGTGTTACAGAGTACCATTTCCCACGCCTCGAGCTTTTTTTATTTCGGTGTAGGAGTTTCTCTGCCCTTTGCTAACTAGAAGTTCAAATATTACTCAAACATTAAATTTTGTAGTGCAGCAAATCCATAGAAATTGCATCAGCATGTATTCCATTTTAAGGGCTTCATGCATTTGTAGAAGCATAAAAACTCAATGACATGATCAAACCTCTCCCTGAAACTTTAAGACATAGATAAGACAGACTCGTCTTCTTTGATAACAATAAGAGCACTGTGTGCTCAGAGATATTTCATTTACTTTTACATGGAGGCAATGGCCTATTAGGTTTATTTTTGCTCCACCTTATTAATCCTTATCAGCAAACCAAAAAAATAGTTTTATGTAGAGATCCTATTTTAATGCTTCTTTCAGATCTATGTACAAGCAGCATGATGCACTCAGGGTTTCTCAGCTCACCAAATGGATTGCTTGATGTCCTTGGGTAATGCAAGGGGAAGTGGGGTCCGCTCCTAATCAATATCCCCTGGTACTCAGACTTGGTGACCCTGGTGAGAAACTGCTCCCCGGATCTAGAATCACTTACAGTGAAGTGGGGTCCCCACTACCTGCTATGCAAGTTCACCTCTGCTATCCCGACAGCAGTCTATATCCCACCCCATGTGGAAGTGAAGACTGCACTTGAAGTAATACAGGTTAGAGTGATGCCTTGATGTAGCATACAACGCTCCAAACAGTCTTGAGACAGAATATCTCAAGGCCTTGTTCATCATAGCCAGTGACTTAAATCTTGCCAATCTCAAGAATGTGCACCGAAATGTTATCACCATACTTCCAATTCCAATACTGAACAACCCAGATGGCCTCCTTCTTCAAAGACCGCAATTTCCCCTCAGACGTGGTTGACAATGCTTCCACGCATG
>NC_057716.1:77258123-77281430 GCF_004010195.1 Chiloscyllium plagiosum | reverse complement strand
GGAGAATCGACGTTTCGGGCATAAGACCTTCTTCAGGAATCAGGAGAATCGACGCTTCGGGCATAAGCCCTTCTTCAGGAATGGAGAATCGACGCTTCGGGCATAAGCCCTTCTTCAGGAATGGAGAATCGACGCTTCGGGCATAAGCCCTTCTTCAGGAATGGAGAATCGACGCTTCGGGCATAAGCCCTTCTTCAGGAATGGAGAATCGACGCTTCGGGCATAAGCCCTTCTTCAGGAATGGAGAATCGACGCTTCGGGCATAAGCCCTTCTTCAGGAATGGAGAATCGACGTTTCGGGCATAAGCCCTTCTTAACAAATCGGAGAATCGACGTTTCGGGCTTCCGATTCCGAAGAAGGGCTTATGCCCGGAACGTCGATTCTCCATTCCTGAAGAAGGGCTTATGCCCAAAACGTCGATTCTCCTGCTCCTTGGATGCTGCCTGACCTGCTGCGCTTTTCCAGCAACACATTTTTCATACTTCTATCCCACCAGAGATTTGAACATTCTTGACCATTCCTATCCAATCATCAAAGAAACCTATTGCTCTATCCTAGATCATAACATTGTGTGCTTCCTCCAGTTTATAAGCAGAAATTGAAGCTTGAGGACCAAGTACAGAAAACATTGCAGTGTTGGTCTGAGGAAATGGAAGGGCTTCTATAGGATTTTTAGAGTCAGTGGACTGGTACAAATTCCAGAACTCAGGCACTACTGTTACAAACTTCATTAGTAAGTGTGTAGATGACTGCGTGCTGAGGAAGATAATCCGAATGTTCCCAAACCAGACACCATGGATGAACCGGGAGATCTATTCCCTTCTGAAGTCCAGTTCTGAGGCATTCAAGTCGGGCGACCCTGACCCACACAGGAAATCCCGATACGACCTTCATAAGGTCATCAGAGATGCCAAGAGGCAATACCAAACTAAGCCTGAGCGCCAGACTAACCAAATGGACACCTGTTGATTGTGGCAAGGCTTACATGACATAAAGGTTTACTGAACAAAGTCGAACAGAATCGTGGGCAATAATACGTATGTATGTATTATACTCAATGCATTTTACGCTTGTTTTGAGAAGGTCAGTGAAACAATGTCATCTGTCCCAGCAGCCTTGGATGCACTTGCATGCATAGTCAATGCTGCAGACATTAGATCAACCTTCTTGAGAGTGAATCCATAGAAAATGACTGAGTGGCCTGGAAGGAGTCCCTAGCCTTGCACTCACATCCTGTACAGACCAACTGACGGGAGAATTTCCTGACATCTTTAACATCTCCCTGCTGCAATGTGAAGTCCAACTGCTTCAAGAAGATCCCAGAATGAAAGAAAGATCATGCAGTGTGTCTCAATGACTACCACCCGCTGGCTCTGACCTCCAAAATCATGACGTACTTTGAGAACTTAGTCATGGCTCACATCAACTCCAGCCTTACAAATAAACTTGATCCTTTGCAATTCATCTATGGCACAATATGTCCATCTCCTTGGTCCTGCACCCATCCCTGGAACATCTGGATAACATGGACCTATGTCGAACTCATACATATTGACTACAGCTCCACCTTTAACATCATAATTCCAAACAAACTCATCTCTAAGCTCCGAGACCTAGGTCTTTGTTCCCCCCTCTGTAACTAGATCCTTACCAGTCACTGCAGCCTTTCATTTTTTTCCCTCTGTTTAATTTTAAAGATCTGGTGGATCAGGCCAAATTCTGGAGATGTGGTTTCAAACCCAACCATGGCAATGGTGAAATTTGAATTCAATAAAATCTGGAGTAAAGATATGGCTTAATGGCAACTATGTAGCCATTGTTGATTGTCATAAAAGCCCATCTGTTTGCTAGTGTCCTTTAGGAAAGGATCTCTGCCTGGCGAGGCCTATGTGTGACCCAGGACCCACAGCAATGTGACTAACTATAACTGCCCTCTGGGCAACAAATGCTGGGCAAGACCCACATGCTGTGAACATTTTTTAAAAAAACTGGAATCTTCTGATCTAGTACCAATAAGTGCATATTACAAATGATCAACGATGTGTTTTTTTGGGTTAGCATTTAAGTACACTTTTCATTGATGAAACCAGTCATAATGAGCAAGCACTGGGAATTGCTATCCTGACTGGATTTCTATTGTATGCTTGTGGTGAGCAAAGCACCCCAAGTTCACCCAGAAGTCTTTCATTTCAACAGCACTCAACTGGTCTGAACCCAATAAAATATCATTATTCATGCCAGGGCAAAATTCCCTGGGATCTCTATAATGTTTCATTCTGTGTCAGACCAGTTTTCCAGAGACATTCACACCTTGAAGTAGAGTTAGTAGATGGTTCTAACATACTTTGACATGGTAGATGGTGCCCAGGACAATAGCAGTGTCATGAGCTACACCTTGCTTAACATTGCACAACATCAAGCAAGAGCTCCAATAACCAGACGGAAGAATAACAAGAAAGAAACAATGATACGCTATGGTCACCAACAGCTGCATATATCTTTCAGAGATGCTGAAGACAGGCTGATTCAGTTGCCCCTGGGATGCTGCCTGAACTGCTGTGCTTTTCCAGCACCACTCTAATCCAGAATCTGGTTTCCAGCATCTGCAGTCATTGTTTTTACCTACTTGATTCAGTTGCACTTTATGCTTATGGCACGATTTTGAACCCACTTGGCTTTTCAAATGCAGCACAAGTAATCAACAGTCAATAATTAATTCCTCTCCCGGATACTTATTGCTTGTCTTTATTTCTTGTCTTACTAATCTTCATTAAGCAGAAATGTGAAAACAAGGTAATGGTGTGTAAAATAAATTTAATGTCACATATCTATTTCAACTTTATATACTATGTCATGCTGTGTTGTGCAGGCAAGTGAATATTTCATTGCAACAACAAATCCTTTAGCTTCCCTTTCTATGACTACTCCAACATGGCTAAAGCCCTTTGAGTTAAGTTGCTTGAATCACAGCTCTGACTGTTGAGATGTTCTTTGTCAATGTCTGAATGTTTCAGAGATCATGAAGGACCCAACAAGCAGCCATACAAAGGCAGACTTCACTATCATTCAGGCAATTGTACACGGAGCTGCAATGGGGAGGTGGGTGGGGAACGGGGTTGAAAGCAGATCCCTTGCTTCCAAGCTCTCTTTTCCTATCTTTTGTCTCATGCCTGCATGTCCCAGCTTGTAAGAGCTAAAAAGTGACATTTCAGTGAGGTTTTTCTCATATCTTAACAACGTGATATCCTGAGTATGCAGGTGATTAATGAGGGCCAGCCTGCATGTGGTTGAGTGTCACATCTGATAGTCCATGTAAGTGATATCCTTCACATGGATGTGGGCATTTGTGCCAATGCCTGAGACATTATGGCACTTATGTTGGGGATGTTCTTCACCAATCAAATGAAGTGTATCTGGAAATGCTGACAAAATCTTTCTGCTGTAGCTCCGGAATAATCTTTTTTGGCAATAGCCTTGAGGCTCAGCATCTATGCCAGCTGAGCCCAACTGAGAGGACCCTGTTCCTGACAGCACTTTTTCAATTATACATTTATCTCCGTCATTTGCTGCTTATTTGTGGAGTGCAATCCATCATGTGAGAACCCAATTCTCACTGTGATGTGGATAACTGAGTTGATGGAGGATGGACTTGATTCCTCTAACAGTACGGCACAGGAATGAATAACTCCTCTGTCAACTCTTTGCTTTCTGCCTCCTCCTCCTGAAGGATGCTTGAAGGGCCTATGGAAGGGAAGGTTAGTATTAGAACTGACAAAGTATGAAAGGATTCAAATTCATCATTGTTCACAATATCATTTCTCAGTGTCTGCTGAAATCAAGCCAACATGGGTGAATGTTGTCTGGCCCATAACTGTAATATTTAATTCTGTTAGCAGGTCACTGGAAAGCTCCCATGTCACCATCTCCAAAGGCCAGGCAGACTGAAACACAGTTTAGCCCTAATGCCTTCTCTTCTATAGTGGGAAGTTAAATTAATTATAGCATCATCTTCAATTATCTGATAGGTGAAAGTGAGGACTGCAGTCGGTGGAGATTAGAGTCAAGAGTATAGTGCTGGCAAAGCACAGCAGGTCAGGCAGCATCTGAGGAGCAGGAGAATCTACATTTCGGGCAAAGGCCCTTCATCTGGAATGAGGCTGTGAGCCAACAGGGTGGTGAGATAAATGGGAGGAGGGTGGGGCTGGCGGGGAAGGTAGCTGAGAGTGGAATAGCTGGATGGAGGTGGGGGCGAAGGTGATAGATCATGGGGAGGATGGAGTGGATAGGTGGGAAGGAAGAAGGACAGGTGGGACACGTCATGAGGGTGGTGCCAAGTTGGAAGCTTGGATCTGGGATACGGTGGGGGAGGGGAAATGACGAAACTGGTGAAATCCACATTGATGCCATGGCGTTGGAGGGTCCCGAGGCGGAAGATGAGGCACTCTTCCTCCAGGTGTCGAGTGGTTAGGGAGTGGCGATGGAGGAGGACCTACAAACTGACCCTACCACCAGAGATATATTTCCCTCCCCACCCTTGTTCGCTTTCTTTAAAGACTATTCCCTCCACGTCTCCCTCGTCAGGTCCACGCTCCCCACCAACCCACCCTCCCATCCCAGCACCTTCCCCTGCCACCGCAGGAATTGTAAAACCATTGCCCACACCTCCCCCCTCACTTCCGCCCAAGGCCCTGAAGGAGCCTTCCACATCCATCAAAGTTTCACCTGCACTTCCACACTTGTCATTTACTGTATCTGTTGCTCCCAATGCAGTCTCCTTTACATTAGGGAGACAGGACGCCTATTTGCAGAGCACTTCAGAGAACATTTCCAGGACACCCGCACCAACCAACTCCACCGTCCCATGGCCGAACACTGCAGCTCCCCCTTCCCACTCGGCCAATAACATGCAAGTTCTGGGCCTCCTCCATCACCACTCCCTAACCACCTGATACCTGGAGGAAGAATGTCTCATCTTCCACCCCGGGACCCTCCAGTGCCAAGGCATCAATGTGGATTTTACCAGTTTCGTCATTTCCCATCCCCCCTGATCAAGCTTCCAACTCGGCACCAACCTCATGACCTGTCCCACCTGTCCATCTTCCTTCCCACCGATCCGCTCCACCCTCCCCTCTGACCTATCACCTTCACCCCCACCTCCATCGACCTATTGCACTCTCAGCTACCTTCACCTCTAGCCCCACCCCCCCTCCCATTTATCTCACCACCTCCTTGGCTCACAGCCTCATTCTTGATGAAGGGCTTTTGCCCAAAACGTCGATACTCCTGCTCCTCAGATGCTGCCTGACCTGTTGCATTTTTCCAGCACCATAGTCTTGACTTCAGTTAGCTGATAGTTCCTTTGTAGATAATAGTCAACCACATTTGGTATGGTGTGGTTGGTGATACCCAGTTAGAATGTAACTAGGTTAGAACTGGGCATAAGTACAAACAATGGTATATGATCAACTTTGAATGAGTTCAAACTGGGCATCATGAGTAAAACACTTTCTGGCTGCTCAGCCATTTCAGGTCTATAAAAGTCGAAAGAACTGTGGATGCTGGAAATCAGAAACAAATCCAGAAATTGCTGGAAAAGCTCAGCAGGTCTAGCAGCATCTGCTGAGGGAAATCAGAGTTAACGTCTCATTTTCCAGCAATTTATGTTTTAATTTTAGGTGTTCATTATTCACATCACAGCTGGATTATGAAATTTAGCGTGGTATTTATTAAAGCCTCATGAAGAATTTAAGTCTTGATCCCTCCATACCTGCACCATCTAGAGGGCTAATCAAAACCAGTCGCTCGGATGGTTGTTGCCACAATACTTGAAGATCCAATTAACGCACTTAGCTTGATTGTTACTGAACTAGTTATTCCAAATAGGACATTGTTTTTCCTCTTGTTGTCAGTCATGGAATTAGCTAACAGAACTTGCATAATTCAAAACTGAGGTTTTTAAAATAGTATTTTTTAATACTTGGAATATTCTTTGGAGTAAAAAAAAGAT
Source organism: Chiloscyllium plagiosum (assembly GCF_004010195.1). Lineage (NCBI taxonomy): Eukaryota > Metazoa > Chordata > Chondrichthyes > Orectolobiformes > Hemiscylliidae > Chiloscyllium > Chiloscyllium plagiosum. The sequence goes on along the minus strand of NC_057716.1, from coordinate 77,275,422 downwards.
ATTGCCCTCTCTGTTAAGGTGTAGAACTGGACAACAGGCAACATTTCCAATAAGATAATTGGACGATGAATGAATTTGATACATGACACCTTTAATCTGCTTTAACATAATTAACAGAATAGGATTTACCTATCTGATCTTTAATATAATTAACATAATGAGATCCACCCAACTCAAACAGCAGGTAATGTGAGGTATTCATACGTTTCCTGTCTTTCAATGTTCACTGAGCTATGTTGTTTAACCATATCTGTTCCTGCAGATCTTTACGGGCTGGGAGTCATGAGCACGTTTTTCCTGTCTCGGAAATGCTAATGTGGGAATGTTGGCGAGCCCTCTGCAGGATTATTGCGATCTGACACCAGCTCGGGATTGCATGGCGTCGACTGACTGCGTTTGCTGACTTTCTGCAGCTTTCTTTTGATGGAGACCCTGCTGGGAATCAGCAAGGACTCAGCTGTTCGGCGCAGTACCGTGGTGCAAATGCAACGCTGAAGTCACCATGAGTCTCCCGAACCCTTTCCTTTTGCCAGCATCATCTGGTTACTATCATTTCTTTGGGCTTTTTCTGCTCAACGTGTGGCTATCTTTTGCCCAGTTTGGTAAGATTTAAGTTTTTTTTTTAAAGTGACAGTACAACTTTTGCACACAAGTGCTCTTTTTAAGCTGCTATTTTGCGCATTAATTATGGAAATGTGAGGGCTGATTAATATGTTTGTCAAAAGATGTTGGATCTCTAAGTGCTTAATCAGTCTGCATTATAAGAGTTGGCAGCTAGATTCTGCTGGTTTACTTTAAGAGGGCAGCAAAGATATGTGAGTGTGTCAATTGCAAGTTTTCCTTGTGTGAAGGTTGAAGACAGTTTTTTTGTGGCAGCCTATTGCTGTGCCTAAATCTTGGGAGATCGCTGGCAAAACTTGCAAACAACAGGATTTTTTGGTTGAGGGTGGTGGGTAGATGAGGCGAAAAAAAAAGTTGAAAAGACGCAAAATTCATTGAAGAGGATGCGGGTTTAACAAAAATAGCACACTCCTTTCAACTAAGGTGCCGGTTCTATCATGCTAGGGGCACGCTGTCCGCTATGGTATTTTTATGACTGGTAATGCACATGTATTTGATTTCTTAGAAGGATTATCTTGGAAGAAATACATTGCATTTCCCCACATTGCAACATTAGAACCAAAACAAAGTCAGCGTGCTCCTGGAAGTTGTGGACCAGGCGCAGTATTAATCGCCGCAGGCACCGATTTACAGTGTAGTGTCGACAGCGTTGGGAACATTATAAAGTCTAACTCTCTCAACCAAAAGGGTTGAAGTCATTTTTTTTTTTAATGAATCCCTTAAATGTGCAGTCAATTAGTCATTCCTTTCTTGCATTGAAATTATCAGCACTATCTGCAGCAAAAGGTGTTTATTGTTGCTACAGCAGACTTCTGATTAAACTTGAAAGCTTCCTACACTCCACCTTCTGATACTCTGTGGGGACATAGCATAGAAGGCACATCAACTGGTTGACTAGGGATTGTAGATTTGAAACAAAAACATGATTTAATAGGTCCATATTTCTGATTGTGGAATCTGAGGTTTTTTTTGGAAGATATTGCAAAATAAAATCCCAATAATAAGTTGAACATGGCTGATCAGTGACAGGCATTTCTAGTGCCATTGGAGATAGACATTCATATTCATTTCAAAGCTAACTTCGACACATCTGTTGGTCTCGTAATGCATAAACCTCTGGCCATAAAAGGAAAGCCAATGAAAATTTATGACAAATTTTAACTCTACCTGAAACCTGGGAGGAATATATTTAGTCTAATGCTTGTGCAACCAAACAAAAGTTGAGTACAGCTGAAGTAATTAAGATTTTCTGGCTGACTTTGACAGAAACATCTTTGGTAAATTGTAGTGATTGAGGACACATGAGAATTAATCAGAAATGCTGAGAGAGGATAAATCTTAAAATTACCAGATTGGTGTTTGAGTTGAAATAGAAAGCCTCAATGGAGTCAGGAAATACATTGGTAATTACTAAATACTCCTGCTTCCAGTTTTCATGAAATAGAAAAATAACAATGTCTGTCTGACCATCTAATGCATTACAAACATTTTGGGAAGGTCAGTTTACGATAATCTGTAATAGTTTATAAAGCTAATGTTCAGAACATTGTTTGTGGCAATGGATTAGTGCTTGTTGTAGATCTCGTAAAGTTGTCCTCCAGGATCATTGTCATGTGAATTTCCCCAACTTTAATTTGAATCTGACACCACGTCCTGAGATGTCCTTGCTTCCAGTAGCAATGATGTCATCAAGAATAGTAAATAGCTAATCATACAGAAGTATTTTCACATACCTAAAATCAGGACGGGAAGGCACTGATTATGCATCAGTTTTAATATCCATTTTACAAAGTGTGAAAGAAATGATTGGAACATTCAGAACAGATTGAAGCAGGAGCTGAAATATAAGCTTGAAAAATGTTTTTAAAAAACTGCTTTTTGTCACATCTCTGAAGGCACGATAGTTCAGTGCTTAGTACTGCTGCTTCACAGTGCTAGGGACCCGGGGTCAGTTCCAGCTTCGGTGACTGTGTGGCGTTTGCATGTTCTCCCCATGTCAAAGAGTCATACAGATGTACAGTATGGAAACAGACCCTTCAGTCCAACTTGTAGTTTCCTCCCATAGTCCTAAGATGTGCAGGTTAGGTGGATTGGCCATACTAAATTGCACATGGAGTTCATGGATGTGAAGGCTAAGTGGATTAGCCATGGGAAATGCAGCATTACAGGGCTGGGGTGGGTCTGATTAAGATGCTCTTTGGAGGGTCGCTGTGGACTTAATGAGCCGAATGGCCTGCTTCCACACGCTGGAGATTCTATAAATTCTGATATTTTCTGAATGCAATTTGAGGTACAGTAATGTTTTTCAATGATAGTTATGAATTTAGTACCCTAACAGCCCGGTTACACCTCATTCAACAAAGGGTAACTTTTTTTCAAGAGTTTTACAACATGACTAATAATGCAAGAATGAAAGTTATCATCAGTCTATTAATTTCTAAATGATTGCGCACTATGCGTAGAAGCACTGACTGCAAATTCTGGATTTCTTTGCTTCACTGCTCATATGCAGACTCCTGAAGTTCAGTTTCAGAAAAGTAATAATGGTGAAGTCATTACGCCTTAAACATCCAGCCAATGTTATCAGTAACTGGGTAGAGTGGAGACTGGGAGTTCAGCCAAGAGAACATTGGAACAGTTGAATATGGACAGACCTGAGGGTTTCGAGAGCAGATGTGTCAAGGAAAAAATCAACAATGCTAAAAATGAAAACCAGGTGGCCTACATGATGAAGTAGATATGCATTAAGATCTCAACTCCAGATCAAATAGGATGTCAATATTGTGAACAATATACATCAGCCTGTGGTAGTGGCAGGGCTGTGGCATCGAATTGTTGGGAAAGAATTAGAACCTGTGTTGGATAGGGGTCGAGAGTGGTGCTGGAAAAGCATAGCAGGTCAAGCAGCATCCGAGGAGTAGGAGAATCAACGTTTCAGGCAAAAGCCCTTTATCAGGAATAGACTTGTTAGCTATCCATTTTAATCTCTTTGGAAACTTAGAGGAAGCTGGGTCCCATTCAAAACTGAATTTGGAGAAGCAAACTGATAAAACAGACGCTGTGGAGTAGTCAGTTGAAGTGGGATGTTTACAGGGTTTTTTTTCCCATTTTTAGATTAGATTACTTACAGCGTGGAAACCGGCCCTTTGGCCCAACAAGTCCACACCGAAACGCAACCCACCCAGACCCATTCCCCTACATTTACCCCTTCACCTAACACTACAGGCAATTTAGCATGGCCAATTCACCTAACCTGCACATTTTTGGATTGTGGGAGGAAACCGGAGCACCTGGAGGAAACCCATGCAGACACAGGGAGACTGTGCAAACTCCACACAGAATCGCCTGAGGTGGGAATTGAACCCGGGTCTCTGGCGCTGTGAAGCAACAGTGCTAACCACCGTGCCGCCCATATGTGAAGACACTGATCCCATTCTGCAGATTATATTACTAAATGGGGTGCACAGATAGGGGAAATAAAGTAAACTAAAGGCTGAGCCTTTGAATGATTCTAGAGGTCACCTGCTGGGAAACCAGAGTGTGTTCTACTGCCAGTGATTAGAAAATTCCCTTGAACTGGCTAATTCACAAGAAATGTTATAGGAGCATTGTGAAGTGCAGAAGCAGAGGAGCTTTGAGATAAATATGTTAAAATTGGTGAAGGTGGCAGGGCAAGTTTAGAACGAGTCAGAGTGTGGTGCTTGGAAAGCGCAACAGTTCTGGCAGCATTCGAGGAACAGGAGAGTTGACATTTTGGGCATAAGCCCTTGATCAGGAATGTGGGAGGGGGGGAGGATGAGAAAGAAATAGGAGGTGGGGGGGGCTAGGGGTAAGATAGCTGTGAAGGTATAGATAAATACAGGTGGTTTGTAATGGTAATAGGGAAGATGGACAGGTGGGACAGTTCAAAAGGGCAGTGCCGAGATGGAGGGTTGGATCGAGGATGAGGGGGAGAGGAGATGACCCCAACCTCATCCCAGATCTTGCCCTCTTGAACCGTCCCACTTGTCCATGTCCCCCCCCCCCAAACCATCCACTATACCTCCACACCTGCATCTACCTATCACCTTTCCTGCTGCCTTTTCCCAAGCCCCACCCCCATCTCCTATTTATCTCTCCACCTCCTTCCCTTCTCCACCCCCCCGTACCTTCCTGATGAAGGGCTTATGCCCAAAAGGTTGACTCTCCTTCTCCTTGGATGCTGCCTGAACTGCTGTGTTTTTCCAGTGCCACACTTTTCAACTCTGATCCCCAGCATCTGCAGTCCTCAGTTTCTCCTAAGTTTAGAAAAAGATCAATAAAGCACACCAGATCCTGCATTTTATACAGATTGTGGATGCATAAAGTATAAAAGCAAAAAAAGTGAACTTTTACATAACATAGTGCAGTTAAGGTAATGTCATGTGTCTAGTTCCCATTTTCAAATGTGAAAAATTCAGGGAGGGTGCCGAAAAGGTTACAACAATGATCATAGGGATGAGGGACGTCCGTAGTATGGTTAAATTAGTGAAGAGGAGATTGAAAGGATATTTGATACAGACATTCAATATCATGAGGGTTATGGACTGAGTAGATAGGGAGAAACGGTCTCTGGTGTAGAACCAGAGGATACTGGTTTATGGGGAATGGGCAAGAGAACTAAACGTAACATGATAAAGAAGGTTTTTGCACGGCGAGTGATTGGGATCTGGAATCTCTTGCTTACAACAGTGGTGGATATGATTCAATGGTGACTTGCAAAAGGAAATTAGATCATTGTCTGAAGGGAGAGAATATGTAGGACTATGGGCGACATTCAAGGTGAGTAAGCCAAGCAGAGTTCTCCTAGAAAAGCACCAGTGTGATGGGTTGAATGGCTTCCTTCTGTACTCTAACTATCCTGTGATTATACTGTTTCACTTACTTCCTACTTCATATATTGCCCCTGTAAGATTGTGAAGATATGGAGGGGAAGGGAAAATTGAGGTGGATGAAGGGGTATGGTGGATTTGGAAGGTGGGATCATGCTTTGTAGCTGCCAAGTGTGCTAGGGTGCAGAAAAAAGTACTTATCACCTGGACAGAATATGATGGCGAGAATTGCATCACTGACCCCACTGTTAGATGAGACTTTCCAAAAGAGAAAGGAATGGAATCATGGTATCTGCTACAAAGAATAGAAAATTAACCAACTGCAGAAAGACCTGCTGTGCCACACTCTCCATCCCCACCCTATCCATCGGTATAAACCAAAGTTTGATATCCATTAGAGGTTGAATGAAATTAAGGCCTCAAACCAGTAGGTGAAAGAGGCAGCTTCTTCATGACCAGCGCAATGCTGTATTGATTCTAATGTGACATTTGGTTGTTTGAGTTAGGCAATGCTGTGATCTAGGCTGAATGAAAACATTATATCATGTGTTCATTTGTAGAAAAGGCAGAAAATTTCAGGGTAATTTTTTTTCAAATTGTTTATTCCAGCCCAAACTGCTTCAATCAGGAGCACAAATGAAGAAATGTAGGTACAGTCGTGAAGTGGTTATGGTACTTTACCAAAAAAGCAGAGAATGTGGTTTTGTGAATTGGATCGCAGTATAATTTTACAACCATAAGGTGCCTAAGAATCCAATGCAATGAACAGTGAGCCTGCATCCATTTCCATGCATTCCTTTCAAAATATGCTGTCCACCGAATCAGTTGGAACTCATCAGCAGGTGTCATGGGTTTATATCGGAAAGTGGTGCAGTTAGACAACTGCAAATCAAATGGGAGTTTTAATGCTTGTTTCAAAACTGCAAAGATTAGACAAAACGCTATGTACAGGAGTCGCACTGACAATTCCTTTAGGAACAACTAGAGCCTGCCATTCTCGAGGCGATATGGAGTGGGAACAGCTCACCATTAATATACAGGCAGCCATTGGTTATCAGTTTGACCCCTCCCAATTGCTCCTCTCAATCTGGCGATCCTGATGTCTGAGCTGACCGATCTTGCTGTGTGATCACGATGTGCACCTTGAGTCATGAATGATACAAGTAGCTTGGCAATAATACACACAAATGAAGCGAGCAGAACAACTTTATATTGTCTTGCTGCCATGTGGCTGCATCTGCTGTACTGCAAGCATGATTTTTAAACAAGAATGTCCATAAGTTAAGATGATACTGTACCCATTTGAGAAGTTGAATACAGTTTAAAATTTCTGAAAATGAAGATGAAGTATCAGTAAAAGTGATGGATAATTCTAAGAATTAAATCAGCTTACTCATTCTTTTGGCGAAGGAACTCTCCTGGCGTTTACTAATTCAGATCTGACTGTGATTTTTGGTGCTGCCTTAAGTTAAATAGCAATGGATAATAAATGCCAGTCTTGTTAGTGATAAGCATATCCTGAGACTGAATCGAAAAGTTCATACTGAGAATCATAGATTTTCCACCCATAAAAATGAATAGGGAAAAAGAATTGGCTTGGCAGTGTGCAATATTCTGATGGACAATTATGGCTAGAGAAGATGTGAGTTGAAAAGGTAGAAATTTATGTTTGAATATTGTACCCTGAACGAACATTAAGGATATTTTAATAATTTATTGTTAACTTGTCACCAAGCATAATATTGAATGAAGAAGTGGATAATAAATCAACAGCATTATGACAGTAAACCATGACAAATTATTAAATATGGGTAGTTCTTCTGTAATGCAATGGTTGTGTTCTTGTGCAAATTTGCGCTACATAAAAATTACGCAGTACAAATAGCACTTAGTGTTGGCGATACAGGTCAGGCAGCAGGTCAGGCAGCATCCAAGGAGCAGGAGAATCGACATTTCGGGCATAAGCCCTTCTTCAGGAATGAGGCAAGAGGATTCGCAGTAGGTTAAAATCAACTAGGAGAAAGCGAGGACTCACTTTCTCCTAGTTGATTTTAACCTACTGCGAATCCTCTTGCCTCATTCCTGAAGAAGGGCTTGTGCCCGAAATGTCGATTCTCCTGCCTGACCTGCGCTTTTTCAGCAACACATTTTTTCAGCACTTTTGAAACAGCGTCCCTTATTCATCAATCGTGTTGATAAAATGGGTATTGTATCAAAACTACCTGTATGTTTTAAGTGAAAACTGAAGTATCACACTGAAAGATGATTATTTCGAAGATTGTATGAATTAGTAGGAAAGTATTAGATGTCTTTTCTGACTGCACTGGACATGTCAATTTAGCATCTTTTAGCATCTTACCAGAATCTCCACTTTTTACCCCCAGTTGACACATTTAGATAATGGTGAATTACAAACTTAAGTCTCTCAAGCCCTGAGCATGTCAATACACCTCGCTCTTGTTCTCTCCACACACTCACCGACGCATGCACCCTTTCACAGGCATATAAACTATCAAATTCTCACACACACTTACCCAAACCTATACACACACTCTATCATACACCCTCACATCCATATGCACACACTTACTCTGTCTCTCCTTCACGTGCACACATGTAAGCTTATGGGGCAAATTTGTTTTAACAGAATTGCATTTTATTTTGTTCAAAAATTGCATGAATCTACATAAAACTCTGTAAACCCCACTTTAGAAATAGAACCGTCTAACTCAACATTGGGACACACAGACCTCGTAACTTAATGCATTGTCTGAGCTGAGCTGGCACCTATCGTTAGAAAAGCTAGACCTATCTTAAGAATGTAATTTAACAGAAGTTCTGGGATTTATATATCAAAGAACAGAAACCAACACATCACATTCTAAAAGATGAAAAACTTGATCTAAAATAGTTTTAATGTATAATTACATCTCCATGACACTGTACTCGTTTGGCTATAAATTGTCTTATAATGATTTGGAGATGCCAGTGTTGGACTGAGGTATACAAAGTTAAAAATCACACAACACCAGGTTATAGTCCAACAGGTTTAATTGGAAGCACACTAGCTTTCGGAGCGACTATCACCTGGTGAAGGAGCGTTGCTCCGAAAGCTAGTGTGCTTCCAATTAAACCTGTTGGACTATAATGGTTATGTGACTTCAACCCCATATGACTTAATGCACTCAGTTGAATTAGAGAAGGTCAATAAACACCAATTAACCCATATCTCAAGCAATTGATAATAAAAATTCTTTTGGTAAATAAAAAAAAATAGCAGGAAGGCAGGAGAATGCACCCCACTGTCTCTAATATTATAAGTCCGAGCTGGATTTAAAACTAGAGGTCTCCGACAGATTAAAGTATTGTATGAAGAATGATAGAATCCCTACAGTGTAGAAACAGGCCATTTGGCCCATCAAGTCCAAGCTGCCCATCTGAAGAGCATTCTACCCACCCCATTCCTGTAACGTTGCAATTTCCCAAAGTTAATCCACCTAGCCTGGACACTATGGGGGATTTAGCATGACTAATCCACCTAACCTGTACATCTTTGGACTGTGGGTGGAAAGCAGAGCACCCAGAGGAAAATCATGTGGGCACAGGGAGGATGTGCAAACTCCACACAGTCAGTTGTCCCTGGCATTGTGAGGTAGCAGTGTTAACCACTCTTTTGCAAGGTTTGTGAAGGTGTTAACCACTCAACGTTAATGTCAAAAGTTCTGATTGACCCATCTAGATACCTCATTGCAGCTTAAACATTGTGTTTCAGTGGACATGGTGTCTTTAAAAAAAAGAAATTGGGATTCAAATCACTTGCGATGAAACATCAAACTTAGTAAGCCAGGCAGTCAAATTAGATTAATTTCTCATCTAGAACCACAGATGCTCAGGTTTTCAAAATCTTATCTGATGATCTGGTTGTTCCCTTGGCCTCTATTTCTGGCTTTGATATGCTTGGCAGTAAAAGTATAATTATTATTAAGGTCTGACTCGAGCTGACAGGAACATTAGAGCGGAAGAATTGAAAGAGTTAGCCACAAACACAAACTTTGGCTGTAAATTTTCTTATGTTCCATATTTTTTACAAAATCTGTAATCATGATCTATGTATGATTGAAGCCCATGTAAACAAAAGATAACTAATACTGTGGGTCTGAAATTGGCTGAGAAACAGAAAAGGAACTGTACGATGGAAAGATCTACACACTCTTGTGAGTAAGCAGCAACAGGTTTCATTGAGCACCTTTTTTATAAAGAGGATATTAAGAGAGGACATCTTATCCAGATCCCTTCAGATCCAGTTCCATGTGATCTCAGGTCGCTATGACACTGATGGTGTGTTTGCATGTTCTCAGAAGTTACACCATCAGTAAAAGTCCCTTTTAATCCAATTATTTTTATGATACTCCATTTTATCATTAACATTTAATTCCAAAAATTTGGCACTTCATGCCATTCTTTTCCCCATTCCCAAATCTCTTTTGCTTCAGGACTAATCTCCAATGTGGCAGGTCAGTTAGCTCTCTGTTTGTTGGATGCTAGTTTATGGTGCAGAGTGATACCAACAGTGTGGGTTGAATTCCTACACTGGCTGATATTATTATAAAGGACTCCTCCTCTCCTCTCACTTGAGGCATTGTGACCTTCAGGTAAAACCACCACAAGTCATCTCTTGCTGTGTAATGAGAAGGCAGCCCTATGGTCAGACAGGCCAATGGTGACTGTAGTTTTACTTCAATCTCCAATAGCATTCCTCCAATAGCATTTTCTTAAAGGATGAGTAGGACGTACACGTTTTATTATCGTTTCATTGGCAAACTAGTACAATGTTAGAGTGAAATGACAGTTTCTGATGAGGGCTAATCTTTGAGCTTTGACCCACACAAAGACTTGAATGGAGCATCAGTGTGGAAGGATCAAGGATAAATAAATTCAAAGGAGAAGACTCCAGGGCTCAGGATCCAACCTTTTGAAATGCAAGACAAGGAAGTAAAATTCTTACTCTCCTTTTGTCTGTTTTGCTCTCCGGTCTAGAGACAAATGAAATAGATAAGAACAACAAAATGTGTTCTGTAGATTTTGCTGTTGGTAAGAAGTTGAAAATTTCTCCAGCATTTATAGGACAGAAATTTCTCCTTCTGAAAGTATCACTTTGACACATGCTGCAGTGTAAGGCTGCTGAGGTGCAAGCAAGGGCATGATTTAATGTTTGATGATCATCCCATCCCCTTCAAAGTACCTTCACAAAATCACAGATGCCTCACCTCACAAGGAGACTATTCGGCCAGTCATGTGTGTCATCTCTACAAACGGGGAATTCGCCCATCCCCCTATCTTCTGTTCATAAGCCTGCACACTTTTTTCCTGGATAACTTGATAATTTGGTCTTTGTTGAGTAATTTAGTGTCCTTCATGCTTGCCATATAATCTAAAATCATCACATGTAAAGCAGGAATTCAGCTTGATTTTGTTTATTCTGATTGTTATAACTTTATATACTGGATTTGCCTTTTTTGTTTTTTTTTTCTTCCCATCTGTCATTACATTTAGTATAATTTAGAAATCTTTATTGTTTAAAATTGTAAAGAGTTTTGATAGTTAATGCTCTTGAAAAAGTAATTATTTCATGATAGAGGGTCAGTCTCATTGAGGAGAAAGTGAGGAAAAGCGCAGCAGGTCAAGCAGTATTGGATGCTGCTCCTTGGATGCTGCCTGACCTGCGCTTTTTCAGCAACACATTTTCAGCTCCAGTCTCATTGAGGATCTGCTTTTAGTGATTTAAACAATGGTGGAGGTACGTACCAGGGGTGAGAATGGGTATGGACAAAAGGTTTGAATTATTTTGTGTTAAGAAGTTACAAACACAGTCACTGGAACATGCAGAAGGAGCAATACAATTACAGTGCTTTTTAATGATTTTCTAGTAAAATGTACATTCTTTGAAGCCTAATCAAATGGATGAAATCATTAGATTTCAATTGGGTAGAAACATTAGTTTTTCTTTGGTGAGCTTCTATTATCGTCAAGACTGTAGTCCAGTGTCTTTAGGTCAAATCACCAAAGTGATCTACATTTCAACTTTCAATGCCGTGGATGCATGTAATACAGGATGAAGTCCATTCTTTTGTTGAATTATGTACATGTAACCCTTGTTTAGCACTCTAATGTGTTACTAAAGATCGGTGTGCTAAAAGAGGTGCTAAATTAAAACTTCTTTCCAAAAAGCAAATATGCAACAAAGGCAGAGTTACACTTCTGATCTGTAATTTTTATTTTAAAATCCTATTAGCTGCTTTAAATCCAACTAGTCCAAAACTCCTTTTCCTCAGTCTGTTAAAAAAAATTAAGAACTTCTACTATTTTAAAGGACCAGACTTTTGTCCTTTTGACCAGATTATGGATATCAGGAATTGGGAAGGTTCCAGCCTGCAAACCTGTTTCTGTTAAATAAGTACCTCCTATCTAATGGTAAGAGGTATGGCCATGATAGTTGTGGGCGAGGGGTTTGAAAGAGCAAAATGGTGAGCTGCTGTGTCTAATGAAGACAGCAGCATGGCATGAGAGTTTTCCTCCAACAGGATGTTTTAGCTGATGCAGCAGTGCTTATGTTATCACTGTAATATAAACTGGACGTTGGATGATGTGGCATTGCAGAATTCAACAGACAGTTATTACAACTAACCATTCTAAACAAAAATTACAATCCTTCAAGAAGTAAGTGTCTGGGCAAATGTAAGCTAATCATTTAGAACAGAGGAACATGATTTCAATAGAATATTGTGCTTCAAGTGATCAGAGGTGAAATGGAGCCTGAGCTCTTTCTCCCACAGGCCGAATGCAGTTATATATTGATGATACCACAAACATGTTTCTGAAATGTTATACTGACATAGTACAACAGTGAACTGAGGATTAGGGAAAGGCATATCGAGCAGGAGCTATATTGGAAAAGTATGATATGGAGGGGATGCAGTATTGCTTAGAAAGCCATCTCTCAAATGAGCCATGGATTTCAGAGCCTGTATGGTCTAGTGTTCCAGGTAGATATGAATCAAAAGTATAGTACTTAATGTTTTCTCTACCTTTCCTTGGCCACTCCATCTATAGTGTAATTAGTTCTTCCATTTTTTTTTGATTAAAAGACCTTTTGTATTGTGTTTTCTACAGAGCAACACAATTTGGGAGATTTTAATGTAGATTAGTGGCTAATGGCTATATATACCATACTTACTTCAGTAGTGGTCATTCTTGTGTAAAAATTAACTGCTGACCTTATGCCAAAACAAATCTGTCTTTCAAACATCCCTTGTATACCTTAAATCCTGACTTACAGATAAAAATCCAAAGTCTTTGCACATGTCCCTGCTCATTGTGGAAGTCAAACTTGCCCTGCTGCAAAGCCACTCGTTGATAGAATCACAGAAAGCACATTATTGAAGGCAGCCATTCAACTTGTGCCTACACACACCAAAACATGATATCAATCCTACATCCCTGTGGTGTGCCTTGCTATCCTGTTCCCCCACCTCCCTCAAATGGAAGCCAGAAAAACCTGCAAAACTCGCTTGTAACCTAATGATAAATAATTCTGTAATAAAAAAATGCCCTTTGCCACTTCTTTGAGCTACTTTTGGGGGGAAGGAGGTGGGCTTGGTGGGAACAGTCTGAACTGGCAATGGAACCCAAAAATCTCTGCAATAGTGAGATATTTAGAGAAAGTAGATTCGAACCTCCAGGAACTCTCACTTGTGGAAAAGTCGCTTCCCCAGCCGACCACCCACCATTTTCCAGCTAAACATGTAGTCTTGGAAACTCAATTTTATATGGTAACGATTATACCAAAATTGATCAATTATTCACTATTTTTCAGAAATTAGCTTTGAGGGCCAACTCTTAATTAGTGCCAGTATTCCTTGCAGAATACGGAGTTTGTTTTGAAATTGTCAGGAGTCAATTTAAATTAGATTGCAGCTTGTTAAGACCACACCACAAATGTAAATCCAGTAATTTAATGATGCACCTTCTTCAGCACAATTATGTTGTGCAGAAAATTCAGTGACAAATCAATAGAATTTTAAACCACTAACCACTTCAAGTAAAACTAATTTTGCGGAACTGTAGGCTAATTTAAGTGTGTAGCAAGCCATATGCAAATACTTTTTTTTTAGCATAAATTGATATAAACAATCGCCTCGAGGCACTAGAAACTATGTTCTGAGGATCTGAGTTCAAATCTCGCCATGGTAGATGGTGGAATTTGAATTCAATTAAAAAGGTCTGCAATTAAGAATCATGACCATGAAACTATCAGCAATTCTTGGATAAATCTATCTGGCTCACTAATGTCTTTTGGAGAAGTAAATCTGCCGTCCTCCTCTGGTCTGGCCTACATATCACTTCAGAGCTACAACAATGTGGTTGGCTCTCAACTGCTCTCTGAAATGGCCAAGCAAGCCACTCAGTTGTATCAATCGCTACAAAGTCTTAACAAAGAAATTAAACCAGATGGATGACCTGACCTTGATTTGGGCTCTGGAAGCAACAACAGCTAACACAGCCCTGTCAACCCTGCAATGTCCTACTTAGCAACATTTGGGGGCTAGTGCCAAAATTAGGAGAGCTGTCTCACAGACTAGTCAAGTAACAGCCTGACATAGTCATACAGAATCATTATGTTACAGACTGTGTCCCAGACACTGCCGTCACCATCTGGCAGGACCCAGCAGAGATGGCAGCACAATGGTATACAGTCAGAAGGGAGTTTCTCTGGGGGTCATCAATATTGACTCTAGACCACATGAAGTCTCATGGCATCACCCTAAACATGGGCAAAGGAAATCTGCTGATTACCATGTACCATCCTCCCTCAGCTGATGAATTGGTACTCCTGCACGTTGAACACCATTTGCAGGAAGTACTGACTACGGAAAGGGTGCAAGGTGTGCTCTGGGTGAGGGATGTTGTTGTCCATCATAAAGAGTACCTCAGCTGCAGTACTGCTGAGTGAACTGGTTTGCTCTTAAAGGACATAGCTATTAGGCTTGGTCTGTGGTAGGTGGTGAGGGAACCAACAAGAGGAAAAAATACTTGACTTCATCTTTACCAGTCTGTTGGCTGTTGATGCATCTGTCCATAACAGTGTTGCTCAGATATATCCTGCACATACAAAATGAAGAAATCCAACCTGGCCATTTACTGGCCCATCAGTCTGCTATGATCGTCAGTAAAGTGACGGAAAGTGTCATCAACAGTGCTATCAAGCAGCATCTACTCAGCAACAATCTCTCTAAACAGTTTGGGTTCTGCCAAGGCCACTCAGCTCCTGACCTTGGGTCAAACATAGACAAAGTACCAACTTCCAGAGGTGAGGTCAGAGTAACAGTCCTTGACATCAAGGCCACAATTCACTGAGTGTGGTACCAAGGACCCCAAGTAAAACTGGAACCAATTGGAATCAGGGCAGACTCTGAAATGAGGAATGATACCTGACGCATTGATGGTTGGGGTTGTTCGTGGTCAGTTATCAGGAGTTCGTCAGGTAATGTCCTAGGCCCAACCATTTTCAACTCCTTGAGCAATGACATTCCCTCCATTATAAAGTCAGAATTGGAGATGTTTGCACAATAGTCAGCATAATTTGTGACACTTGCTACCACAGCCACATCTCCTGTCCTCAAACAGACTCGCTACCACAGCCACATCTCCTGAATGCAGATTTCTCTCACCCTCCCCTTAACCTCCTTCCACCTATTGCATTCCCAACGCCCCTCCCCCAAGTCCCTCCTCCCTACCTTTTTATCTTAGCTTGCTTGGCACACCCTCCTTATTCGTGAAGAAGGGCTTATGTTTGAAATGTCGATTCTCCTTGGATGCTGCCTGACCTGCTGCGCTTTTCCAGCCACACATTTTTCAGCTCTGATCTCCAGCATCTGCAGTCCTCACTTTCTGACTGCCCAGATACTGAACTAGTCCACATCCAAATGTTGCAACATCTGGATGATATCCAGACTAGGTTCCCAGGTGGTAGGTAAGATTTTTCACCGCACAAATGTCAGGCTATGACCATCTACAGTAAGAGATGATTGAACCACCGCCCCTTGACATTCAGTGTTGTTATCGCCACAGAATCCCCCAGCATCAACCTCTCTGGGGGATATCACTGACTAGAAACTCAGCTGGACTCTCAATATAAATACAGTGGCTACAAGAGCAGGTCAGACGCGAGGAATACTGTGGCAAGTAACTCACATCCCCCAAGGCTTGTTCACCATTTACAAGGCACAAGTCCAGAGTATGATGGAATGTTCCCCAGCTGCCTAGATGAGTGCAGCGCAAACAGCACTCAAAAAGCTTGACACTATCCAAAACAAAGTTGCCCTCTTGATTGACACTACATTGACAAGAATCCACTCCCTCTGGTTAGGGGTAGCAGTATGTACTATCTACAAGATGCAGTGAAGAAATTTATCAACGATCTTTGGACAACAATCTTTCCAAATCTACGACCACTTCAATCGGGAAGGCTAGGGGCAGCAGATACGTGGGGACACCAACCTGCAAGTTCCCCTCCAAGTCAGTTGCCATCCGAACTTCAAAATATATTGCTGTTCCTTCACAGTCACTGGGTCTAATTCCTGGAATTCCTTCCCGATGGGCATTTGTGGGTCAGCCTACAGCACATGGACTGCAGCAGTTCAAGAAGTCCGCTCACCACCACCTTCTCGAGGACAATTAGAGATGAGTACTAAATGCTGGCCAGCCAGTGATGCACACGTCTGAAAAGTGAATTCAAAAAACAAATGATCATTTAATGCGGGCCTGAGAAAACTGAAAGTTGTAGATCGTTCACTTGTGAATTATTTCAATGATTTTCAAAATGTTACGGGCAAATTACTGTATTCCTTTTTTTTTATTATAGGAATGCAATAAGACCATAAGACATAGGAGCGGAAGTAAGGCCATTCGGCCCATCGAGTCCACTCCGGCATTTCAACTCCACTTACCCGCATTCTCCCCGTAGCCCTTAATTCCTTGTGACATCCAGAATCTATCAATTTCTGCCTTGAAGACATTTAGCGTCCCAGCCTCCACTGCACTCTGCGGCAATGAATTCCACAGGTCTCTGGCTGAAGAAATGTCTCCGCATTTCTGTTCTGAATTTACCCCCTCTAATTCTAAGGCTGTGTCCACGGGTCCTAATCTCCTCGCCTAACGGAAATAATTTCCTAGCGTCCACCCTCTCCAAGCCATGTATTATCTTGTAAGTTTCTATTAGATCTCCCCTTAATCTTCTAAACTCCAATGAATACAATCCCAGGATCCTCAGCCGTTCCTCATATGTTAGACCTACCATTCCAGGGATCATCCATGTGAATCTCTGCTAGACACGCTCCAGTGCCAGTATGTCCTTCCTGAGGTGTGGGAACCAAAACTGGACACAGTACTCCAAATGAGGCCTAACCAGAGCTTTATAAAGTCTCAGTAGCACAACAGTGCTTTTATATTCCAACCCTCGAGATAATTGACAACATTGCATTCACCTTCATAATTCCGGACTCAACCTGCATGTTTACCTTTAGAGAATCCTCAACTAGAACTCCCAGATCCCTCTGTACTTTGGCTTTACGAATTTTCTCACCGTTTAGAAAGTAATCCATGATTCTTTTTTTTTCCCCAAAGTGCAAGACCTTGCATTTGCTCACATTGAATTCCATCAACCATTTCCTGGACCACTCCTCCAAACTGTCTAGATCCTTCTGCAGCCTCCCCACTTCCTCAGTAATACCTGCCTGTCCACCTAACTTTGTATCATCGGCAAACTTCAC
>NC_057716.1:77250349-77254383 GCF_004010195.1 Chiloscyllium plagiosum | reverse complement strand
GGAGATCAGAGCTGAAAATGTGTTGCTGGAAAAGCGCAGCAGGTCAGGCAGCATCCAAGGAGCAGGGGAATCGACGTTTCGGGTTCCTGAAGAAGGGCTTATGCCCGAAACATCGATTCTCCTGCTCCTTGGATGCTGCCTGACCTGCGCTTTTCCAGCAACACATTTTTCAGCTTTGACTCGGAACTGTACATTTATAAGAGGCTTTCAGGTGCCAGATAATTGCCCATCAGAGGTTTTAATTTCGAGGGAAACGCCTGAGGAGTCAGCTGCCTCAGGACATCTGCATGATCCCAATGTGGCATTCGTGTCTAAACTGCTGCAGTGATTCTTTTTGCTATTAGAAGATCTGGCTCACAAGAACCAAGTGAGTAAGGTGAATCAGCTCCTCCGTTTTCAGTCTCCTTGTTTGGCTACGGCAAAAATGTTTATGTTCTTTTAAGCATAAGGCTATAACTCCCCTGGTGAAACAGCATTTTTTAAAGTTTAAAATATCAGTAAGGAGCTTATCGTGAGAACAATACTAAAGATGTGTTGGCAAACATACATACAGAAGGCACAAAATGAACAAAGATTAATGTCCATTACAAAAGTAAGATTTAAAAAAAAATCCTTGAGGCGCAGAGATTTTTAACCTGAGACCACTGGTTTCAATTAATGTTTGTCAGCAGTAGTGAATATTAAATTGTCCATTTTGAGCTCTTGGTTTTCTGATGTATCTTTTTTAATCACTTTATCACTGGCCATATTTCCTCCTCAAAATGTCAAAAGACTACTTTGTCCAGCTGGTTCCAGTCACAAGTTCAGCTCCTCGGCACCGCCAAAAGCAGTCTCCTGAAATAGTCAAATTGGACTCCAATATTTTCCAATATTTGGACTCCTCTGTTTCTGTCTGCACAGATGCTGCTGATCAGCTGAGTTTCTCCAGCACTTTGTTTTTAACTCTGAAATACAACTGGTTTACGTATTCCAACGTTGGAGGACTTTGCTTCTGAGTTTGATAATTGAAGATGTTGTCTGTCTTTTTCAATATGTGAAAATTATACAGGTTTAAATCAAAACAGGAGATGGGGCTTTTTCTAACTGGATCGATTCGATTCAGTGCTTTTTTTTTGGGAAAAAAAAAGTTCAAACAATTTAGTTTATGCCATGTTGGTTTTTTGAACTGTGTCTAGCCTGTGTGAGTAGTTGTATGCTGTGGCTATGTCAAAGAAGTGTTTTTGCTTTTTAAAACCATATTAATCAATGGAAGTCCCAGGTATTAAAATTAGGGGATGGAATTTGAACATTTAATAGGCCACTTTTATCACTATCTTTAGCAAAAGGTAAAATCTGTTTCCAAATGAATATGTGAGACATTTTCTGTATTATTTGTCTTATCTAGCAAAGTTCTATTTTGTGAGTCGTTAATAAGTGCGGGCTAGATAAATATGGGTCACAAGATTTAAAGATGTATGTCGGGCATGTTTACGTTTAATTTAGCATTTGGCATATTTAGAAGACTTTTATTTTAAAGTCTGTATTCTGAAGTAAAGCAGCAGAATAGAATTTCTAATTTGCTCAGCTATTTCATCAGGCTGGTGCCAAACCTGCAGGAAAATGCAAAAAAGAGAAGTGCCTGACAGTGTCATGAATGGATTAAAAACAAGTCTAGTGTATGTCAAGATATACTTGGTAGCTGATTTTAAAAAAAAAACATATTAGACAGATTAGTCAAAATTGCTGCTATCAAACACAGAATGAGCCTCACTCTAACAATTCAGTGTCTGACCTGAGATGTCACATTTTGTATATTCCAATCGCTCTGCCTGATTGTCATGTCGTGTCGTCATGTCGTGTCGTGTCGTGTCGTGTCGTGTCGACATGTCATCACTGACATTTGACTTTTATACACACTTCACATACCGTCACACTTGATCACCTGCAGAGACTTATTATCGGACACTTCACTCACACGAGTTGTATGATCTTTTGATCTCTCTGCCTGCCAACTCTGGGTCTATGTACCCTGCTCTCTCACCACCTGAAGGGGCTGCGCTGCGAAAGCTTGTGATTTTCAAATAAACCGGTTGGACTATAACTTGATGTCATGTGACTTCTGACTTTGTTTCACCTCCCAGTCCAACACTGGCACCTCTCCACCATGGCTACCATTGACCCACTCGACACAGTGCCATGGAAGAGTGTGCATGTGAAAGTGTGTTGTGAACCATTGCCCCAGGTTATGAATAAATCCTATTTTGATTTTTTGTTTCTGAAAGGAGTTTGCTGTGGGTAAATTTTAAATTAGATTTCACAAACAGGGTTTTGGGATACCCATCACTGCCCATTTTTTTTAAAAAGTAAGGGAAAACAAGACCAGAAATTATAACCCACTTCTGTTGAGGATAGGAGAAGAGTAAAAATAATTCCATTCACCTTTTCCTTTTGAGTCATGACAACAGTTAAAATGTATTTGCCTTCTATTTCTGCTCCCCTGTCTGGCAAGTTATTTCATACACTTTATAGTGAGATGCTTTACCTGGATGTTAAACTTCTGTTGCATAACTCTTGGCCTTGCTGACCAGACCAGTGGTATATGGTTTCTCATCATTACAGAAGATCAGCTGAAATATGTGCTAAATAAATGTGCAAATGAACATGGGGAAAAGGGGGCTCCAAGAATGACAGTCTGTCAAGTCTGTGGTTGTTAATTCAGCATTGTGCAGTCTGCTACATGATAGCTTTTAAAAATTTGTTCATGGGATGTGAGCATCACTGGCTAAGCTTGCATTTATTGCCCAGAGTCAGCCACTTTGCAGGTGAGAAGTCCCATATTGACCAAAGCAGGAAAGGTTAGCAGATTTCCTGAGTCAATCAGATGCCATATTACAGCAATCGACAATAATTATGGTCGTCATAAAATTTGCTTTTCTTTTCCAGGTTTTTAAAATTAAATACAGATTTCACCATCTGCAGTGGTGAGATTTGAATCCATGTCCCTAGAATCTTAGCCAGAGGGCTCTGGATTAGTAACCCAGTGACATTATCACTGTGTCACCCCCTCCCCAATTTATAAAATCTTACCTTTCAAGAGTAAGTAATGTTATACATATCACAGCAACAGTCTCAGCATGTTACAAAACCAATGTTCTTCAAATATAAGGTTAAAATTCACACAACATTAGGTTTATTTGGAAGCACTAGCTTTCGGAGTGCTGCTCCTTCATCAGGCGGTTGTGGAGAATAAAATCGTAAGATACAGAACTTATAGCAAAAGTTTACAGTGTGATGTAATTGAAATTATACATTGAAAAAGACCTGGATTGTTTGTTATGTCTTTCATCTTTTAGAATGACCATGTCGGTTTCAGTTCTTTCATATTTAAATTGCAAAACTTTTTTTTAAAAGTTATATTCTCAAGTGAACTTTAACAATTGGTGTCATGTTGGCCCAGATAAGGTTTTGAAGGTGTTAGCTCCCTGTGAGGCTGTCTGTGCCAGAATGGTCAGACTGATTTGATTCTAAAGAAATGAAATACTTTTGTGAGGGGGAAATTTCTCCTGGTTGGATACTTCAGTGTATCAAACAGTCATGGCACATTAATTGGAAAGTAAATGGACAAAAAAAGTTGTTAGTGTAGAGGGAACCCAACCTTACATTTCAGGTCATTTTAGGGTGCATTTATTCTCCATGAGTTAGCCTTAATGTAAGGCCAATCCAAATTTACAATAAGCTTGTGAAAATCAAACATTGATTCAGTTTGAATTTTAATCAAATTTGAATAAGAAACTCTCAATAGACAATAGGTGCAGGAGTAGGCCATTCTGCCCTTCGAGCCTGCACCACCATTCATTATGATCATGGCTGATCATCCTCAATCAGTATCCTGTTCCTGCCTTATCTCCATAACCCTTGATTCCACTATCCTTGAGAGCTCTACCCAACTCTTTCTTAAATGAACCCAGAGACTGGGCCTCCACTGCCCTCTGGGGAAGAGCATTCCACACAGCCACCACTCTCTGAGTGAAGACGTTTCTCCTCATCTCTGTCCT
>NC_057716.1:77243850-77250009 GCF_004010195.1 Chiloscyllium plagiosum | reverse complement strand
GTCCAATCCTTTAATAATCTTATACGTCTCAATCAGACCCCCTCTCAGTCTTCTAAACTCAAGGGTATACAAGCCCAGTTGCTCCAATCTTTCAACATAAGATAGTCACGCCATTCCAGGAATTGACCTCATGAACCTACGCTGCACTCCCTCAATAGCCAGAATGTCTTTCCTCAAATTTGGAGACCAGAACTGCGCACAATATTCCAGGTGTGGTCTCACCAGGGCCCTGTACAGCTGCAGAAGAACCTCTTTGCTTCTATACTCAATCCCTCCTGTTATGAAGGCCAGCATGCTATTAGCTTTCTTCACTACCTGCTGTACACTTCTCTCCACTGACTCCAGTCAGGGTGCATTTTGAGTTGAGTCTAAGGCCACTGCAGTGTAAAACTGCCTGGAACTGACGTCACGTATGTGTGTGTGTGTGTGTGTGTTGCAACCCTGTACACTTCAATTCATATACAGTGGATTTGCTTTTTAGATATCTCTCGTGCATGAAGATTAATTTGTCTTTCAAGGTTACTTGATTGAAATTTTGTGAGTTAATTCCATGTTAGGCAGCTATTTTTAAAAGTAGCTCACCTTTGTAAACTGGCAGAACATGTAACAGAATCATTTTATGTATTTATTTAGTGTTTAAAAATGTTTGAGAACCCCAATACATTGATTAACTTGTCGTATATTCTGTGATGCAGAGTGTGTGAAATGTTCTGACTGATGTGGTTTCAAGAAACCATTCACCCTTGTGACTGGTCAAGTGTTCACAGTCATACTGTTCTGCAACAGCAGCAATTGTCAATTAATTTTAAGAATATACTCCTCTGGTAAAGTGGGTGTGCAGGTTCTGGGGAATGGGCGCAGAGCATCACTTCAACAGGCCAATCGATTTTTGTCTTTCCTTCCTTCTCAACTCCATTCTCCTGCTTTCTCCTCGGAATCCTTGGTTCCCTTGCTAATCAAGAACTGATCTATCTGTTTTAAGTACACTCAATGACTTGGCCTCCACAGACTTCTGCAGTAATGAGTTCCACAGATTCACCACCCTCCTGCTAAAGAAATTCTCCCTCATCTCTGTTTTAAAGGGTTGTCCCTTCAGTCTCAGGCTGTGCCCTTGGGTTCCAGTCTCTCACACTAGTGGAAACGTAATCTTCACATCCACTCTATCCAGGTCTCTTTGTATTTAAGTTTCAATGAGATCCCCCTCGTCCTTAAACTCCAAGTATGGATCCAGAGTCTTCAACTGTGGCACAGTGTTTAGCACTGCTGCCTCACAGCGCCAGAGACCCGGGTTCAATTCCCGCCTCAGGCGACTGTGTGGAGTTTGCACATTCTCCCCGTGTCTGTGTGGGTTTCCTCCGGGTGCTCCGGTTTCCTCCCACTGTCCAAAAATGTGCAGGTTAGGTGAATTGGCCATGCTAAATTGCCCGTAGTTTTAGGTGAAGGGGTGGAATGTAGCGGGGTGGGTTGCGCTTTGGCGGGTCGGTGTGGACTTGTTGGGCCGAAGGGCCTGTTTCCACACTCTAAGTAATCTAACCTAACTTCTCCTCATATAATAAGCCCCTCATCCCTGGGATCATTCTTGTCAACCTCCTCTGAATCCCTTCCAACACCAGCACATCCTTCCTTAAATAAGGGCCTTGAAACTGCTCTCAATATTCTAAATGCAATCTAACCAGAGCCTTATACAGTCTCATCAGTACGTCTTTGCTGTTGCATTTTATCCCTCTTGAAATGAATGCTAATATCATATTTGTTTTCCTAACTGCCAAGTGAACCTGCATGCGAACCTGAAGAGAATTCTGAACAAAGACTCCTGAGTCGCTTTGTGCTTGGGATTTCTGAGGCTTTTCTCCCTATTGGAAAACAATCTTTGCCTTTGATCGTCCTATCAAAGTGCATAACCACACACCTTCCTATATTGTATTCCATCTGTCACTTCTTTGCCCATTCTCCTAGCCTGTGCAAGTCCTTTGCAGCCTCCCGGCCGCCTCAACACTACCTATACCTCCAACTGTTGTGCCATCTGCAAACTTAGCAACAATGCTTTGTGCAGATTGTTAATATATGGCCTGGCCCCAAGACAGACCCCTGCCGAACTCCGCTAGTCTGCAGCTGCCTTTATAAGACCCTTTATCTCTACTTCTTAGATTATGCCAGACAGCCAATCCTCTTTCCATGCACTTCCTTGCCCCTAACGCAATGGATTCTTATTTAGCAGCTTCCTGTGTGGCACCTTGTCAAAGGCCTTCTAGAAATCCAAATAGATCACATTCAATGGCTGTCTTTTGTCTAACTTACTTGTTACCACTTGACAAATTCTAACCGACTTGTTAGGCATGACCTTCCCCAACAAAGTCGCGCTGACTCAGACCTGTTAATAATGGTCGTTGGTAGGATTTTAGAGTTCTAGGTCAGGCGAGCTAGCCTACGGTTTCTTTCTTTTGCCCCTCTCCCTTCTTTTAAACAGGGATGTTACATAAGTCATTTTCCAGTCCTCTGGCACTATTTCTGACTCCAGTGATTCCTGAGAGATCACTCCTAATGCATTCACAGTCTCCTAAGCCATCTCCTTCAGAATCCTGGGGTGTAGTCCATCTGATCCAGGTGATTTATCCACCTTCAGACCTTTTCAGCTTCCCCAGCACCACCTTAGTGATGGCCACTATACTCCCCTCTGCCTCTGTTTAGATTAGATTCCCTATCCGTGTTGAAACAGGCCCTTCAGCCCAACAAGTCCACACTGACTCTCTGAAGAGTAACCCACCCAGACCCATTTCCCTCTGACTAATGCACTTAACACTATGGGCAATTTGGCATGACCAATTCACCTGACGTGCACATCTTTGGACTGTGGGAGGAAACCCATGCAGGCACGAAGAATGTGCAAACTCCATACAGTCACCTGAGGCTGGTCCAATTCTTGTAACACACTACCAACCTGATTTACCCAGTCCATCTGCATATTGAAGTCCCCTATGATTATTGTAATAGTGCCTTTGATGCATGATTAGAATTTTTTTTTGAATCTCTACTGTGTGGAAACAGGCCCTTCGGCCCGACAAGTTCATACCGACCTTCTGAAGAGTATCCCACCCAAACCCATGCCCCATTACTCTAATCTACACATCACTGCACACTATGGATAATTTAGCATGGCCAATTCACCTGAACTGCACGTCTTTGGATTGTGGGAGCAAACTGGAGCACCCGGAGGAAACCCACGCAGACATTAGGAGAATGTGCAAATTCCACACAGACAGTTGCCCAAGACTGGCATCGAACCCAGGTCCCTGGCGCTCTGAGGCAGCAGTGCTAGCCACTGTGCTGCCCTGTGTATCTTCTATTCCCAACATCCTGACTACTGCTAGGTGGCCTGTAAACAACTCCTATCATGATCTTTTTTACTTTGTGGTTCAACAACAGGTGACACAGTGGTTAGCAGTGCTGCCTCGCAGGGTCAGGGACCCTGGGTTTGATTCTATCCTCTGGGTGGGGTTTGTACGTTCTCCCCACGTCTGCATGGGTTTTCTCCAGGTGCTCTGGTTTCCTCTTACAGTCCCAAGATGTGCAGGTTAGGGGGATTGACCATGCTAAATTGCCCATACTGCCCAGGGTTGTGCAGGCTAGGTGGAATAGCCATGGGCTACACAGGGTTAGATGGATAGGGTAAGGGCTGGGTCTGGGTGAGATACTGTTCAGAGAGTTGGTGTTGACTCAATGGGTGGGATGGCCTGCTTCCACACTATAGGGGTTCTATGATTATTAATACTATCCACACAGATTTTACACCTCTGACTCTGTCTCACTCTTGCTATTGATTTAATTTCTTACTAATGAAGCAACCTTGCCCCACTCTGCCCATCTGTCTGATGGTTTGAGAGGATGTATATCCTTGGACGTTTACTTTCCAGCTCTGATTCCTTGCAGCCACATCTCTGTAAAACCCATCTTGCCCATTAGAACAAATCTAGTTCAAATTTGGCAACATGGAAACTAAAGTTTTATTCCTGATTTGCTGTCTCTGAGACTACTTAAGTTTGATTGGATCAACTACACTGTTTGACATCATAGTTGCATATCTGGAGATTCCCTTGACTTGATTTAAAATTACGTCAGGCTGAGGTGGCCACAGATATATCTAGATCCTTGCAGGTAGTTTTCTTGGTGAATGAAGAGTACAGTTTCGGCACTGATCGTGATGCCACCCTAAGCTTTGCTCAGTTCATGAAAAATTGTGGACAGTTTGGTACAGGTGGAATTGTCTTGTGAAGGTCACTCAGAATTATATGGTCACCCAACACACCGGTTATCATGCTTGGAACTGTTAGAAGCTGCATCAAAACTTGACTGAGTTTGCCACGATAAGTAGGTAATGCTGAAGAAGCAGATGGTTGTGGTAGAGATGAGATGTAAAAACATGCAGAATATGAATAAGAAATTAATTCAGATGTTGCGCCATCAGACTACAAACTTATTTCCATTTAAGTGAAATTGTAGTGGACATTTGAACAGTTGAACGTTGGGTGATATGTTTTATTGCCTAATTCTACTTAAGCAATAACTAACCATTGATCATTTTAACAATCCATAAACTTGAACCATAGTCCTCCAATAACCTCAATGCTATTCATGTTGCAAAATCTGTCCTAGTATTATCTGCTAATGTTTCTGGCTGTTCCAATTCTTTACCAAAACTCTGGGAATTGTTATATGTATAATTTGGAAAGGTTCCATGGAATTTTCCAGCAGTTTCTTTACCCAAAGTATTTTACAATTACATTTCCACAGCTATTTTACACAGTTATCTTCAGCATTCAATGTAAGCGTCTTCAAAATTAATATTAAATGCTTCCATACTTGACAGTATAGTTTAAACCCTGCACCGTTTACCTCTGTATCCCTTGGGAACTGCGTTTGTATGGAGATAGCTTTGTGCAGAATTTCAGAACAGCAGCAGCAGCAAGAGAGCCCTGTGAGCAGATCACTTTCTCTTGAATGTTTGGTCTATGCCCCTTAGAGATCAGAAAGTGAAGAGAAAAATAGAAGTAAAGCTCAATCAAAATACAAAGACACAAATAGACTGCCACTTTACATTTCACATCTTTGAGATTAACAGGTTTACAATTCCCCAGGCAGGGTTACAATCATTCAGGTTTTCAAAATTGGTATAATTTGATTAAAGGAATGCAAGTGGAGGAGATTTGCTGTGAGAGGTACCTTGGGGTTTTGAATACTGCTGGAGTATAGCTTGAATGTTAATGAAAGGCATGTGTGGATTTTGTAAGCATTTTTTTTTCCATCAATTTGTTCCCTATGTTCTGTACACAGAAATATAGTTTCCCTGAATGGGATAAGGTTGACCATTCCCCTCATGATTATACAGGAGGAATTCCACAAAACTTGGTGGCCCACTATTAGCTAGTTCAGGTACCAGTTCATTGCCTAACTTCACACACAATGAGAGCCACGGGGGGGAAATAGCTTCATTTATAGTCCCACCAAACACTGCAGATTTATTTCCATTAAATAAATTGCTTCTAGGAACATAGAACATTATACTACAATTAAATCCTATGTTCTAATGAGATTCATGCAAACTGTGAAAATGTAACTGATCACATGGCTCAGTTATCAGTAAAAGTGAAGACTTAGACACTGTAGTAGAGAGTTGCATTTGAAAACACAGCATATACTGATGTAACAGACTTGGTGTAGTACACAAGGAGTTGAAGAGTTTCACTTAGAGTTAAGGAGCAAGGAGTCTGGTGACAGTGTATGTATCAACACCAACAATCCAGGATATTCCAGATTAGCATATCAGTGTGCAGGTATCAGATTTGGTATTAAGCACAATATAAACATTAGGGACAGGAAGTAGCCCTTTGAACCTGATCTGCTATTCGGCAAAATCAAAGCTGAGCTGGTTGTGGTCTCGCAACCCATAACTCTTAGACTTTGGAGACATAAAAGAATTATCTAACTCAGCCTGAAGTCATTTCAGTGGTAAAAACAATGACTGCAGATGCTGGAAACCAAAGTCTAGATTAGAGTGGTGCTGGAAAAGCACAGCAATTCAGGCAGCATCCGAGGAGCAGGAAAATCGACGTTTCGGGCAAAAGCCCTTCATCAGGAGTACAGGCAGAGAGCCTGAAGGGTTGA